>NW_025170896.1:0-1790 GCF_004010195.1 Chiloscyllium plagiosum | reverse complement strand
CTGGGGCATGGGGTGGTGCTGTGTGAGGGTATTCCTGGGTGCACTGGGGAACAGGGTGGTGCTGTGTGAGAGGGTATTCCTGGGTACATTGGGGTACGGGGTGATGCTGTGTGAGAGGGTATTCCTGGGTAGACTGGGTTACGGGTTGTGCTGTGTGAGTGTATTCCTGGGTACACTGGGTTACGGGGCAGTGCTGTGTGAGAGGGTATTCCTGGGTACACTGGGGAACGGGATGGTGCTGTGTGAGAGGGTATTCCTGGGTACACTGGCGTACTGGGTGGTGCTGTGTGCGGGTATTCCTGGGTACACTAGGGTATGGGGTGGTGCTGTGTGAGGGTATTCCTGGGTAGACTGGGGTATGGGGTGGTGCTATGTGAGAGGGTATTCCTGGGTAGACTGGGGAATGGGGTGGTGCTGTGTGAGGGTATTCCTGGGTACACTGGGGTATGGGGTGGTGATGTGTGAGAGGGTATTCCTGGGTACACTTGGGTATGGGGTGGTGCTGTGTGGGGGTATTCCTGGGTAGACTGGGGAATGGGATGGTGCTGTGTGAGGGTATTCCTGGGTACACTGGGTTACGGGGTAGTGCTGTGTGGGTGTATTCCTGGGTACACTGGGGTATGGGGTGGTGCTGTGTGAGAGTATTCCTGGGTACACTGCGGTATGGTGCGGTGCTGTGTGTGGGTATTCCTGGGTACATTGTGGTACGGGGTGGTGCTTTGTGTGAGCGTATTCCTGGGTACATTGGGGTATGCGGTGATGCTGTGTGAGAGGGTATTCCTGGGTACCCTGGGGTATGGGTTGATGCTGTGAGAAGGTGTTCCTGGGTACACTAGGTTACGGGTGGTGCTGTGTGATGGTATTCCTGGGTACACTGGGGTATGAGGTGGTGCGGTGTGAGAGGGTATTCCTGGGTATGCTGGGGCATGGGGTGGTGCTGTGTGAGGGTATTTCTGGGTACATTGGGGTATGGGGTGGTGCTGTGTGAGAGGGTATTCCTGGGTACACTGGGGTACGGGGTGGTGCTGTGTGAGAGGGTATTCCTGGGTTCACTGGGGTACGGGGTGGTGCTGTGTGAGAGGGTATTCCTGGGTACACTGGGGTACGGGGTGGTGCTGTGTGTGGGTATTTCTGGGTTCACTGGGGTATGGCGTGGTGCTGTGTGAACATATTCCTGCGTACACTGGGGTATGGGGTTGTGCTGTGTGAGGGTATTCCTGGGCACACTGTGGTACGGGGTGGTGCTGTGTGGGAGGGTATTCCTGGGTAAACTGGGTTCCAGGGTGGTACTGTGTGAGGGTATTCGTGGGTACACTGGGGTATGGGGTGGTGCTGTGTGCGAGGGTATTCCTGGGTACACTAGGTTAATGGGTGGTACTGTGTGAGGGTATTCCTGGGTACACTGGGGAATGGGGTGGTGCTGTGTGAGGGTATTCCTGGGTACACTGGGGTATGGAATGGTGCTGTGTGAGAGGGTATTCCTGGGTACACTTGGGTACGGGGTGGTGCTGTGTGGGAGTATTCCTGGGTACACTGGGGTACGGGGTGGTGCTGTGTGAGGGTATTCCTGGGTACACTGGGGTATGGGGTGGTGCTGTGTGAGAGGGTATTCCTGGGTAGACTGGGGAATGGGGTGGTGCTGTGTGAGGGTATTCCTGGGTACACTGGTGTATGGCGTGGTGCTGTGTGAGAGGGTATTCCTGGGTACACTGTGGTACGGGGTGGTGCTGTGTGGGAGGGTATTCCTGGGTAAACTAGGTTCCAGGGTGGTACTGTGTGAGGGTATTCCT
>NW_025170895.1:0-1790 GCF_004010195.1 Chiloscyllium plagiosum | reverse complement strand
CCACTTCTTCATCCAAGTCATTTATAAAAATCATAAAGAGCAGACGTCCCATAACAGATCCCTGTGATGCAGAACATCACAGGTCACCAAGCTCCAGGCTGAATACTTTCCATCTACTGTCACCCTCTGTCTTCTATGGGCCAGCCAGTTCCATATACAGCCAGCCAGATTTCCCTGTGTCCCATGCCTCCTTACTTTCTGAATGAGCCTACCATGGGGAACCTTATCAAACACCTCGTTAAAATCCATATACACCACATCCACTGCTCTAACTTCATCAATGTGTTTTGTCACATCCTCAAAGAATTCAATAAGGCATGTGAGGCATGACCTGCCCCTCACAAAGCCATGCTGACTATCTCTAACCAGCTATGCTTTTCCAAGTAATCATAAATCTTGTCTCTCAGCATTCTTTCCAATAATTTGCCTACCACTGAAATAAGACTGACTGGTCTGTAATTCCCAGGATTATGCCTATTGCCTTTCTTGAACAACATTTCCCACCCTCCAATCATCTAGCACTACTCCAGTGGACAGTGAGGACACAAAGATCATCACCAAAGGTGCAGCAATCTCTTCCTTCACTTCCTGTAGAACCGAGGGTTTATCCCATCTGGCCCAGGGGACTTATCTATCCTCATGTTTTTCAAAATTTTCAGCACATCCTCCTTCTTAACATCAACCTGTTCTTGCATATGTCTGTTTCATACAGTCCTCACAAAAACAAGGTCCCCCTCACTAGTGAATACTGAAGCAAAATATTCATTAAGGACCTCCCCGACGTCCTTCCACTCCAGGCACAAGTTCCCTCCTTTATCCCTGATCACCCCTACCCTCACTCTGGCCATCCTCTTGATCCTCGCATAAGTGTGGAATGCCTTAGGATTTTTCTTAATCCTACCCGCTAAAGCTTTTTCCTGCCCCCTTGTAGTTCTCCTAAGTCCATTCTTCAGTTCCTTCCTGGGCTGATTCTTCCTTCCTCAACCTGAAGTAAGCTCCCTTCTTCCTCTTGACTAGATGTTCCACATCCCTTAACACCCAAGGTTCCTTCACCCTACCATCCCGTCCTTGCCTCAGTGGGTCAAACCTATCCAGCACTATCAGCAAGTGCTTCCTAAACAGCTTCCAAACTTGGGTCACACAGTTCCCTGAGAATATCTGCTCCCAATTTATTCTCCACGGTTCCTGCCTAACAGCATTGTAATTCCCCTTCCCCCAATTAAATACTTTCCCATACCGTATGCTCCTATCCCTCTCTATGGCTATAGTAAAGGTCAGGGAGTTGTGATCACTATCACAGAAATGCCCTCCCACCGAGAGATCTCACATCTAGCATGGTTCTTTGCTCACACCTGACAAAAGTGCTCCATCCAAACTGTTTGCACAAAGCAAGTTCCAATCAACATCAGGGAAGTTGATGTCACCCATGACAACATTTTTTTAACATTTTAAGCAACTACAACAAGGGAAGGAATGACTGGGAGTATCAATGATAGGACAGAGGGTGAATGGGCAGGTCCTGTCACCGTTCCTGCCCCTGGAGGCTGTGAAGTGACCTTGTAGAGGTTTATAAAATCTGAGGGGCATGGATAGGATAAATAGCCAAGGTCTTTTCCCTGAAGTGGGGGAGTCCAGAACTAGAGGGCATAGATTTAGGGTGAGAGGGGAAAGATTTAAAAGGGACCTAAGGGGCAAGTGTTTCACACAGAGGGTGGTGCGTGTGTGGAATGAGTTGCCAGAGGAAGTGGTGGTGGTTGGCATAATTACAACATTTAAATGGCATCTGGAAG
>NW_025170894.1:0-1790 GCF_004010195.1 Chiloscyllium plagiosum | reverse complement strand
CCAACCCTGGCAACATCCTTTTCTGAACCCTTTTACGTTCTGCAACATCTTTCTAATAGGAAGGAGACCAGAATTGCACGCAATGTTCCAACAGTGGTCTAACCTGAATAATTTGAACACAGCGGTGACACATCTCCCTTTGGGATCCCATTGGTCACATCCTGCCATGTCGGGTAATAATCCCAGAAGAAACAGGAACAGGAGTTGTCCATTCGGCCCCTCGAGCCTGTTGCAGCATTCAAATGGATCACGGCAGATCCGACATCCTTCACGTCCACTTTACTGACCTTTCCCCAAAACCCTTGATTTTCCGACTGATCAAGAATCGATCTTTGTCAGCCTGAAACACGCACAATGTCTCTGTCCCCACAGCTCTCTGTGCCTAGGAGTTCCAAAGGCTCTTAACCGTCATAGAAGAAATTCCTCTTCATCTTAGATTTAAATTGGTGCCCCTTTATTCGCAGACGACTCCCTTTGGTCCTATACTCATCCACGAGAGGAAATACCCCTGAGCATTTTCTCGGTCTAATCCCTTAAAAATCTGATATGTTTGAGTGAAATCAATTCTCATTTTTTTCTAAACTCGTGTATCAAGACCGGACCTGTTTAATTATTGTTCATAAGACAATCCCTCCAAACCGAGGATTCTGTTAAGGTACCTTTCCTGAACTGTCTCCAATTAAATCATATACTTCCTTAAATGAAGGTAAAAGTTCCACAGCACCAGGTTATACTCCAACAGGTTTGTTTGGAGGCATGAGCTTTCAAAGTGCTGCTCCTTCCTCAGGTGCTTGTGGAGCTCCACGAAGAAGCAGCACTCCGAAAGAGGGAACCTCCAAATAAACCTGTACAGTGGGATTTTTAACTATGTCCAGCCCCAATCCAACACTGGCATCTTCGAATGATTCCGTAAATAAGGTAACTAAAACTGCCCCCAGTACTCCAGCTATGATCTCACCAGCACCTTGTATAGTTTCAGTAAGGCTTTCCTACTCCTGTTACCCAATGCCCTTGAAATAAGGGCCAACATTCAATTACTCTTCCTAATAACATGCTGCTCCCTATGTGCTAGCTTTCTGTGTTTCCCACAGAAGATCCACCAGTCTCTTTGTTTTGCAGTCTTCTGCCGTTTTATTCTAAATTTAGTGTTTTTTTTCTTTGTTAGCCCTTCCAAAATTAATAAGTACAAATGTTCCCATATTATATTTAATTTGGCAATTTTTTTTGCCCACTAAGTTAACTGAGTAATCAATAGCTCCCTGGAAACTCTTTATATTCTTTTCCAAACCTGTGTTTCCATCTATTTTTGTGTCGTCTACAGGTTTGACTATGGTATACTCACTTCCTTCCTCCATATTGGAAATAGTTACAGTTCCCACACTAAGTCTTGTGGAAACTGCTGGTCACAGGTCACCAACCTGAAAAAGAATCCCCTTATCACCACTCGCTGTTTCCTGCCCATTAACCAATGAGCTCCAACACCAATATACCACCACTAAGGGTTAACATTTGTCAGGTTCCTCGTCAAACAACTTCAGGAATTCCAAATGCAATACGTCCACTGGCTTTCCTCTATCAACCCAGATTGATAATTCCTTGAAAAATGGGAACAAATTAGTCAGGCAGAATTACCTTTTCATGAAGTCATACTGACTCTGTTTGATGATATTATTTGCCAAAGTTGGAACATTGCTTTCTTAACAATTGATCATCGTATTTTCCCATCAATAGATGTGAGGCTAATCTGTCTTTTGCCGCACTCCCTATGAATCGGGGTATGACTTTGCAGG
>NW_025170893.1:0-1790 GCF_004010195.1 Chiloscyllium plagiosum | reverse complement strand
GAGTGGGCCATGGTGACCGAGAAGGAACAGTCCTTGCAGTAGGTGGACAAGGGAGGGGAGGGGAACGTGTCTGATGGTGGCATCTCGGTGTTGGCAGAAATCCCGGCTGATAATCTATATTCTGCATTTAACCAGAGACCTTGAACTTTTAGTTAACTGCCACTTTAACACACTACCCTCTTCACTGGCCAATATCTGTCTCACACTTTCTGCAGTGTTCCAGCAAAGATCAGCATAAGTTGGAAGAACAACACCTCGTTTTCCATTTGGGAACCGTGCAGCTCTCTGGACACAATACCAAATCCCACACACCAGGTTTTGTTATCAACATAGCCTGCCATTACACACTATCTCTGGTTAGTCACCAAGTCTCCTTTCACAGTGATTCACCCTCCCAACAACATTGTTATCCACTCCTTTATCCAACTCTTCTTTTCACTCTATCCCTACCAATCCTTTACACCTTACCTCCTCCCCACACCCTTCAGCATATAAACCAATATTTGCCGACGATCAGCTCTGAGAAAGGGTCACTGGCTCAGAAACGTTCACTCTGAAATCTCTTCACAGATGTTGCCAGACCTGCTGAACGTGTCCAGCACCTTCTGGTTCTTGTTCCTGATTTATATCGCCCACAATTCTTTCGATTTTATTTCACCGGGAATTTCTAATTCAGGTCTCGCAGCCTAAATTATGTGGTTATAAACCCTGCCAGTGCACACTAACTCCATTTCTCTCCCAGTCTCTGCTGTCTCTCCCACTCCCTTCACACTCACTGAATAAAACAACCTTCACATTATCACCCTGCATTATTTGCCAACGAAAGTAGTTACTAAAAACGGTCACAAAAGTTTATAATTTCTCTCTGTAAATTAAATATCCCTGAAAACTATCTGCTCCTGGTCGAAATCACTGCTTAACCTTCTCAGCTCCAAGGAGAATTATATGAAATTATGTTACATCTCCATAAAAGAGAAATCTTTTAGGTTTAATTTATTCATGTCATAGAGATGTACAACACAGAAACCGTCCCTACGGTCCAATTCATGCATGCCAACCAGGAATCCTGGATTCCCATGTGCCAGGAGCTGGCCCATATCCCGCAAAATCCTTCCTCTTCATGTATCCAATCAGATGCCTTTTAAATGTTGTAATTGTACAAGCCTCCTCCCCTTCCTCTGGCTGCTCATTCCATACAAGCACCACCCTCGACACGAAGAAGTTGCCCCTAAGACCCCTTTTAATCTTTTCCCTCACACCTTATGCTGTGCCCTCTAGTATTGAGCCCATCACACATGGGAAAATGACCCTGACTGTTCACCTTATTCAGGCCCATCATGGTTTTATAAATCTTGACAAGATCACCTCTCAGTCTCTAACACTCCAGGGAAAATATTCCCAGCCTGTTTAGGCTTTCCCAGTAGCTCAAACCGTCCAAACCTGGCAAAGCTCTTTTCTGAACGTTTCCAGTTTCATAATATCATTCCTAGAAGAGGAAGACTGGAACGGAAAACAGAATTCCGAAGAGCCTTAAATCAATGTCCTATACAACCACAATAGGACATCACAACTTCTGTATTCATGCATTGTCCAATAGTGGAAAGTGTGCCAAACGCTGCCTTCACTACCCTGCCTAGCTGGGACTCTACTTCCAGGGAACTGTGAACCTGCACTCCAGGGTTTCTTTGTCCAGCAAAGCTCTCCAGGACCTTCCCATTAAGTGTAAAAGTCCTGCCCTGATTTGCCTTTCCAAAATACAGCACCTCACATGTATCTAAATTATACTGTCT
>NW_025170892.1:0-1790 GCF_004010195.1 Chiloscyllium plagiosum | reverse complement strand
CCAGACCATGTAAGAATGTCAGATGTCCCTCTCGAAAGGACATACGTGAACAAGTTGATTTTTTTTCCAGATAATCAACAATGCTTATACAGAGGCCTCACTAATATCCTGCACAGATACACCATGACATCCCAACTCCTACTCTCAATGCTCTGCCCATTGAAGGGTAACCATCTCAAACGCCTGCTTCACCAGCCTGTCTACCTGTGACACTACTTTCAAAGAACTGTGTACCTGCGTCCCTGGGTCACTAATTGACAACACGACCCAGGGCCCGAACATTAACTGTACAAGTCCAGCCTGTTCTGCTTTACCACAATTCAACATCTTGCATTTCTCCACCCGTTATTCATAATCTACTGGCCCAGCAGTACTGTTGATTCCATTGTACTCTTGGATAACCCTCTTACTGTCCACATTATCACCAATTTCAGTCTCATTCACAAACTTGCGAACCACAGCTCCCGTATTATCATCCAAACTGTTTATATAAATGGTGCACAACAGTGACCCAGCACTGAACCCCATGGCACACCGTTGGTCACAGGCCTGCAGTCTGAGCAGTAGCCCTCTATGAACACGCTCTGTCTCCTACCGTCAATCTGTTTTGTATCTAGTCGGTGAGCACTCCCTGGTTATGTGTGATCTCAACTTACTAACCAGTCTGCCATGCAGAACCTTGTCAAAGGCCTTGATAAAGTTCATGTGGACATTGTGTACTGCTCTGCTTTCATGTATCACTTGTCTACCTCCACACTCACATTTGAGGCATGATTTCCCATGCACAAAGGCATGCTGACGATCGTTAATCTGTCCTTCCCAATACAAAGGCATGATGATCGTTTCCCTCAGAATCTCCTCCAACAACTTACTACCCCTGCATCAGTCTCACTGGTCTGTAGTGGCTGTCGATGATGCAAATATCTCTGGGAGGGGCCCTGCAATTTTCTCCCTTGCTTCTCACAAGGCTCTGGGATACATCTGATCATGTCCCAAGGTTTTATCTAACCTTTATCATTTTAAGACATCCAGCTCCTCCTGTTCTCCAATGTGCACTCGTTTCAAGACATCACTATGTATTTTCCCAATTCCCGAGCTTCCATGTCTTTCTCCACAGTAAATCCGAACACAAAGTATTTGTTCAGTATCTCTCCCATCAGTAGTAATTCCACACAGACAGCCTCATTGACCTTTCAGGGGCCCTATTCTCTCCCGAGCTAATTTTTAGCTTTGGTTGAAACTTGTCAAAAGGCTTCAGAAATATCAAATATCCCTCTACTACAACTAGCCTCCCCCACCCTTATCTATTCTTCCATTTAAGGTCACACCAAAATATAGAATCCAACAGATTTAAAAAATTCCCCTTTTATAAAATCATACATCTCCCATTGTTTCTAAATATCTAGTTATCATTAATTGTCATATTCTTTACAGCACATTCCAGCACGTTCCCGATTACTGTCAGGCTAACACCGCTTGGTTTCAGACTGACTGCACAAAGGGTTTTGGGAATCCTTGTGAATCAATCTGTAAAAGGTAGGTTACAGGGTCAGCAGGCAATCGAGAAGGCAGATCAAATGTTGCCATTTATTACAGAGGGAATGGAGTCTCAATATAAGGAGGTCTAGTTAAAACGATGCAAGGTACAAGTCAGACCACACCTAGATTATAATGAATAGTATGCGTGTCCGAAGGAAAGACATTCTTGTGTTGGAGGCAGGCCAGGGAAGGTTCACTCGGCTGATCCTGGAGATGGTGGGATTTTCCAATGAGAAGAGGTGGAGTAGATT
>NW_025170891.1:0-1790 GCF_004010195.1 Chiloscyllium plagiosum | reverse complement strand
AATAGAAAGCAAGGACCTTACGATGAACTTGTAACAAACATCACCTTAACTGCAGTATTGTGTCTCAATCAGGGCGAAACATCTCGGGAACAATGTGAAGTGATTTGAGAGCGTATAATGAGGTTTTTACGAAAATTAGTTCCTGGATAGATTGGAGAAGATGGAGATATTTTCCTGGAAGCGGAGAAGTCTGGAAGGAGTTTTGATCAAGGTGTTCCGAATTCAAGTGGGTTGAGGAACAGGGGAGAATAGTTGCGAACATGGTCCCCTGTAGCAGCGGAATGGAAAACAAGATCTGCCTGACATCAGGAGAAGAGAAGGAAACTCAGTCCCACACAAGAGAACGTTATTTCTACCCACCAACGGGATATGGTGTAGATGCTGCTGCCTACAGCATGGGATGGGCTGATTTTATGTCTTCAGAAATGAAATGGATGCTTAACACAAGTTTGTTTTTTAACAAATGCAGATCACTGAAAAGGTGGAAATAAGGGAGATGATGAGTTGCTGTCGTAGAGAGGGGATAAATTAGCAATGGACCTTCTGCTATGTCAACATGAAAAGGCTCTTCAGCCCTTCAAGTCTGTGTTGGTCATAAACTGTCAGCTAACTGTTCTGATCCGATGTTCCAATACTTGGCCCATACGCTTTAATACTTTGGCATTGCAAGTGTACATCTCAATATGTCTTCAACATTATGAGAGCTCCTGCCTCTGCCCCCTTACAGACAGTGAGTTCCAGATTCCCTCCTCATCTTGGGTGAAAAGAATATCTTTCCTCACATCCCTTCCCAAATCTCCTGCACCTCACCATAAATCTTCACCCCACCCCACCCCCCTCCTCTCCCTCGATCATTGATCTTTCCAAGTCTATGACTTGCTGAAAATAGAATTCAGCTTGTTGAAGGTTTTTGTCTTGTCATCAAGTCCATTGTCAAGAATACCAATTCAAGGAGAACACCAACATCTATACTGCATGCTCTTGTGAAGTCTACATGGTGGCTTTGCCCTAAATTGGGATTTTTGCAAATGGTCCTGATGAGCGCAAGGTGAAAACCTTTAACAAACCATGACATTTTTCACCAACAAATGTAAACATCATCGAATAATGTCGAGCGAGGTGCAAAGTAAATGCAGAAACTCTGCCCTGCTGGAAACAGAAGTGAGAAACAGAAATCCCGGAGAAACTCAGTGGGACTTGGAAGGAGAGTCATCCTGGACTCAAAACAATAACTGTCTCAAACTATTTCCACCCACATTTACCAGGAACCCCAACAGCTGTGAGGAGTGTGTAATAAGAAACATAGATGAAGTCGACAAAATATTTGTACATGCTCACAAAACGTCACAGTGGCTGGCCGTGCCAAGCTCAGTGCACCCAACACAAATTTGGATTCACGGTCGGACAGAAATTACAGCAGGAACTCCCTCAACAGGCAATTAAGCTGCTTGTGTCTTACTGTAACGATAGAAACAGTTTAGAAGAAAGTCTCAACGGATACGACTTGAAGTTAGCAAAAGCACCAATGTTTCCACATGACGAAGTTAATGAACTTAAATTTACAGCTGTGCTTTTGGTGTTCCTTCATGTGTTTAAGCTGCAAACCAAACCAGCCACACTCAGTGAACAAACTCCATTTTAATTATTGTCTTTAAAAAATAAACATGCTTTTTGGACATGTTCTGCTCCATTGCAGGTGGGTCTTGAACCTGAACCTTCCAATGCATGACCACTGCCCTGAATTCCCTCGCTGGCATGGTGGCTAATAGCGAGAAAGATCAGCCGATCAC
>NW_025170890.1:0-1790 GCF_004010195.1 Chiloscyllium plagiosum | reverse complement strand
TCGTTGTCGCTCTCCATCTCCCTCTCTCTCTGTTGTTCTCACGCGCTGTCTCTCTCTCTCTCTCGTACTCGCGCGCCGTCTCTTTCTCTCTCATTCTCGCGCGCAGTCTATCTCTCGATCGCGCGCCGTCTCTCTCTCTCGTTCGCACGCCGTCTCTCTCTCTCGTTCTTGCGCACTGTCTCTCTCTCTCTCGCGCTGTCTACCTCTCTCTCGTTCTCGTGCGCCATCTCTCTCTCTCTCTCTCTCTCGTTCTCGCGCACTGTCTCTCTCTCTCGTTCTCGTTCTCGCGCGCCGTCTCTCTCTCTATCTCTCTTATTCTCGCACGCCGTCTCACTCTCTCTCGTTCTCGCGCGCCATCTCTCACTCTCTCTATCTCTCTCTCTCCCTCGTTCTCGCGCACCATCTCTCTCTCTCTCGTTCTCGCGCGCCGTCTCTCCCTTGTTCTCACGCGCTGTCTCTCTCTCTCTCTCGTACTCGCTCGCCGTCTCTCTCTCTTGTTCTCGCGCGCCGTCTCTCTCTCGTTCTCGCGCGCAGTCGCTCTCGTTCTCGCGCGCTGTCTATCTCTCTCTCGTTCTTGTGTGCGATCTCTCTCTCTCTCGTTTTCACGCGCCATCTCTCTCTCTCTCTCGTTGTCGCGCGCAGTCTCTCTCTCTTGTTATCGTGCGCCGTTTCTCTCTCTCTCGTTCTCGCGCACCGTCTCTGTCTCTCTCTTGTTCTCGCGCGCCGTCTCTCTCTCTCTCGTTCTCGCGCGCCGTTTCTCTCTCTCGTTCTCGCGCACCGTCTCTCTCTCTCTCTCGTTCTCGCGCGCCGTCTCTCTCTCTCCCTCGTTCTCGCGCGCCATCTCTCTCTCTCTCTCTCGATCTCACGCGCCGTCTCTCTCTCTCTTGTTCTCGCGTGCCGTCTCCCTCTCTCGTTCACGCGCGCTGTTTCTCTCTCTCGTTCTCGCGCGCCGTCTCTCTCTCTCTCTCTCTCGTTCTCGTGCGCCGCCTCTGTCTCTCTCTCGCTCCATCTCCCTCTCTCTCTCTCGTTCTCGCGCGCCGTCTCTCTCTCTCTCTCTCATTCTCGTGCGCCGTCTCTCTCGTTGTCGCGCTCCATCTCCCTCTCTCTCTGTTGTTCTCACGCGCTGTCTCTCTCTCTCTCTCTCGTACTCGCGCGCCGTCTCTTTCTCTCTCATTCTCGCGCGCCATCTATCTCTCGATCGCGCGCCGTCTCTCTCTCTCGTTCGCGCGCCGTCTCTCTCGTACTTGCGCACTGTCTCTCTCTCTCTCTCTCGCTCTCGCGCGCTGTCTACCTCTCCCTTGTTCTCGTGCGCCATCTCACTCTCTCTCTCTCGTTCTCACGCGCCGTCTCTCTCTCTCTCTCTCTCTCTCGTTCTCGCGCGCCGTCTCTCTCGTTGTCGCGCTCCATCTCCCTCTCTCTCTCTTGTTCTCACGCGCTGTCTCTCTCTCTCTCATACTCGCGCGCCGTTTCTCTCTCGTTCTCGCGGGCCGTCTCTCTCTCTCGTTCTCGCGCGCCGTCTCTGTCTATCTCTCGTTCTCGCGCGCCGTCTCTGTCTCTCTCTCGTTCTCGTGCGCCGTCTCTGTCTCTCTCTCGTTCTCACGCGCTGTCTCTCTCTCATTCTCACGCGCCGTCTCTCTCTTGTTCTCACGCGCTGTCTCTCTCTCTCTCTCTCTCTCGTTCTCGCGCGCCGTCTCTCTCTCTCTCGTACTCGCGCGCCGTCTCTCTCTCTCTCATTCTCGCGCGCCGTCTCTCTCTCGTTCGCGCGCCGTCTCTCTCTCTCGTTCGCGCGC
>NW_025170889.1:0-1790 GCF_004010195.1 Chiloscyllium plagiosum | reverse complement strand
CAAAGGATTTCATTCTAGACCCTTAAAGAAAAAATAGCTAGTGATATAGTTAATGCATTGGTTTTAATTTTCCAAACCTTATTAGTTTCAGGGAAGACCCTTAAAGAAAAATTAGCTAGTGATATAGTTAATGCATTGGTTTTAATTTTCCAAACCTTATTAGTATCTGGGAAGGTTTCTGTAGATTGGAAAACTCCTTTCTTCAAAAAGGCAGACCGAGAACAGGAAACTGCAGACAATTTACCTTAACATATGCCATAGGGAAAATGTTCAAAGCTATGATTAAAGATGTGATGACAGGGCACTTGTATAAGTTCAGGCAGCGTGAATGTGTTTTTGTCAACGGGAAATAATGTTGTAATAATGTTTTGAAGAACTGCCTCTCCCAACTGCGACTGAGCTGATAAATCTCCGACAGGGAATGGAATCCGTTAGCACACTCCCCGCATTTCCACGACTTCTCTGTCGTTCTGGTGTCCTTTTGGCTCCCGGATTTTGATGAACAATTGAAACTGTGATCACACTCAGGAAATGTGTGCAGTTACTCCCTGCTGCGAATACTATAATATTACTTCAGTCTGTGTAACTGGTTACAGCTCCATCCCATAGACAGCTCACTGGGGCACACTCTCTCTCAATAAGGGCAAAAGACATACAAAAGTGGAGTAACCAGACAAAATGCAGAAGCAATAAAATGTCGAACCACAGGGAAAAAAAATTGTGGCTCCACCCCTTTTTTCCCTGTTGGCATTTGGACACTTAAAATCTGTCAATAACAGCAGCAGCCTCAAAGAGCATACTGCGCATGTTTGCCAGTGTCAGCAACGCAGTACGCAAGCTCGCTGGTGTCAGCAAAAGATAGTGCTCATGCTAATCACTATTGGCAAAAGAGGCGCGGGACCTTCTTTTGATTGACCAATAGGGAGCACAGGAGGACCGGAAGGACATTTGTCCTCCTGCCAATGAGACGCACCCCATTGTCTGAATGCAGAAGTTGGACCATGAGGTTCTGAAGCTGTTGCTGCTCGTGTCTGAATGAACATTGAGCTTCATCCCAGACTGCACATTCCTTCCTCTGTCCATTATCTATGAGTACGGCACTCTTCTCTTGCCACCTTTTCCATTTATTTTTTTATTCTGGGATTCAGTTGTTGACTTGCAGCAACTAAAAGGAAAGAGAGTGAGTCGGGATGCGGACAGACTCTGGAAACGTTGCGCCAGGTTTGTGTCTCAATTGGCAAAATACACAGGTAGGTGGCTGGAAGAACACAGCAAGCCAGGCAGTATCAGGAGGTGGAGAAGTCAACGTTTCAGGTGTAACCCTTCTTCAGGATTGGGGATGGGTTCAGGGGGCGATGCAGATAAAGGGTGTGCTGGTTGGTGAAGTGGGGATAGATGTAGACAGGTAAAGGGTTCGACCTAGGCAAAAGGGAGGACTGCAGATGCTGGAAACCAGAGTTTAGATCAGAGTGGTGCTGGAAAAGCACAGCAGGTCAGGTAGCATCTGAGAAGCAGGAAAATCGACGTTTCGGGCAAAAGCCCTTCATCAGGAATTTCCCGAGAGTAGGGGACTCCAAAGCTAGAGGACATGTGTTTGAGGTGAGAGGGGAATGATTTAAAAGAGACGTGAAGGACAACTTTTTCACATAGACAGTTGTGCATGCGTGGAACAAGATGCCAGAGGAATTGGTGGAGGCTCGTACAATTATATTTAAAATGCATCTGGCTGGGTACATGAATCGGGACGGTTTGAAACCGTGTGGGTCACATGCTGGCAAACGGGACTAGAT
>NW_025170888.1:0-1790 GCF_004010195.1 Chiloscyllium plagiosum | reverse complement strand
GCATTAGCTCTGACTTCAATAAGCTCCGCATTTCAAATGTATCCTGCCCCTGTGGCCTCCTCCCCCATCCTCTTCATCCTAAATTTTACCAGTGGCATCACAATTGCCTTTCCCCAAGGTATAACCATGCAATTCGGTGTATACATATCTCCTTCCATCGCTAAATTAAACATAACCGAACTGTGGTCACGATCACTAATGTGATCTACTACCTCTAAATCTATCATCTGGTCAAGTTCATTACGCAGAACAATATCTAATGTGGCATCGCCCTTTGTTGGTTTGTCTACATTCAGTTTCAGGAAACACTCTTGCACACATTTTACAAAGCCTGACCCATCAAACGCACTTGAACGATTGTATTTCCAGTCAATAATTAGGTTGATGACGTTCCCCATAACTACTGTAGTCTCGCACTTGTCCTGAATCATCCTTGCATTGTTTCGAGTACATCTCTGGAACTAATTGGAGACCTCAGAAAACTCCCAACAGGGTGACCTCTCCTTTCCTGTTTCTAACCTCAGCTCATACTACCTCAATAGACTAGTGGTCAAATATCCTTCATGTCACCGTAATACTGTCCTTGACTAACAATGACACATCTCCCCCCTTTTACCATCTTCTCTGTTCGTACTGAACATCTAAATCCTGGAATGTGCGACAACTACTCCTATCCCTGATCCATCCATGTCTCCGAAATGACCGCATCATCAATGTCCCAGGTATCACTCCAGGCTACAACTACACACACCTTATTCTGGATACTCCTAGTTTTCAAGTAGGCAATCTTCAAACCACGTTCCTCCATGCTGGTGTACTCTTCCGTTTGAAACCTTATTTCTGAACTTACGACTCTCAACCGCCTGGACAGTGGAACTACCATTTATGTACCCAACCCCCACCGCTGAATTAGTTTAATCCCTCCCGAAATGCGTTGGCATACATCCCCCCCACTCACCTGCTGGATTTTGGTACCCCTCTGGTTTAGATGTAGAACATTCTCAGGTCACACCTACCTGAGAATGATCCTCAATTATCTAGATATCTGAAACCGTCCCGACTGCATCTCATAGTAGCCACGTCCTAACCTCCTCTCTCTCCCTATTCCTCGCTCCAATAGCGCATAACACGGGCAACAAACCAGAGATAACAACTCTGTTTGTTCTCGCTATATGCTTTCAACCTAGGTCCCTGAAATTCTGTCTAAAATCCCCATCCCTTTTCCCACTTATTTCGTTCGTGCCCCCATGCCCACACCTTGGGGTTGCTTCAGCTCTCACTTAACTAACCCGAAAACACCATCCGAAACATCGCAAATCTGGCAGCGGGGAGGAAACACACCAGTCGTGAGTTTTCTTGTTTCCACAGAACCTCCTATCTATCCCGCTAATGATGTTTGTTGTGTAATTTTCACTTTTAGTATTAAAGAATAAATTGATATTATATTCCTTAAATGGTGGAAACCGCTTGTTCTTTGTCACTCATGTTTTAACAGACTATGAGCAGAGGTGAGCTTTTCAGTGTGTTTGTTTTAATTTAGAAGAATTGTCCTCCGTGTCGGAACAATTTGTCAGCTCAAGTGCGAGATTTAGACAGCTTTAGACAGATCCAGTCCAAGATTTAGACAGATTTTAACAGGTCTTAGGATATGAAAGATCCCAGCAGATATAAACACTTGCCGATTAGTGTCCTAGAGCTTTAAATACAGCGTAGGTGTCACTTTTTGAAAATTTCGGTTACTTTTGGTTGTTTAAAGTAAAAGTCCAGGAAATGGCTCTTAAGATTGCTAA
>NW_025170887.1:0-1790 GCF_004010195.1 Chiloscyllium plagiosum | reverse complement strand
GATTGGAGGTGAGTCCCTGACACGTGGACTGGAGGTGGGTCCTGACACGTGGATTGGAGGTGAGCCCCTGACACGTGGATTGGAGGCGAGTACCTGACACGTGGATTGGAGGTAAGTCCGTGACACGTGGATTGGAGGTGAGTCCCTGACACATGGATTGGAGGTGAGTTCCTGACATGTGGATTGGAGGTGAGTCCCTGACACGTGGATTGGAGGTGAGTCCCTGACATGTGGATTGGAGGTGAGTCGCTGACATGTGGATTGGAGGTGAGTCCCTGACACGGGATTGGAGGTGAGTCTCTGACATGTGGATTGGAAGTGAGTCCCTGACACGGGATTGGAGGCAGGTCTTTGACACGTGGATTGGAGATAAGTCCTTGACACGGGATTGGAGGCAGTTTTCTGACACGTGGATTGGAGGTGAGTCGCTGACACTTGGATTGGAGGCAGTTCTCTGACACGTGGATTGGAGGTGAGACGCTGACACGTGGATTGAAGGTGAGTCCCTGACATGTGGATTGAAGGTGAGTCCCTGACATGTGGATTGGAGGCAGGTCTCTGACATGTGGATTGGAGGTGAGTCCCTGACACGTGGATTGAAGGTGAGTTCCTGACATGTGGATTGGAGGTGACTCCCTGACACGTGGATTGGAGTTGACTCCCTGACACGTGGATTGGAGGTCAGTCCCTGACACGTGGATTGAAGGTGAGTCCCTGACATGTGTATTGGAGGTGACTCCCTGACACGTGGATTGGAGGTCAGTCCCTGACACGTGGATTGAAGGTGAGTCCCTGACATGTGGATTGGAGGTGACTCCCTGACACGTGGATTGGAGGTCAGTCCCTGACATATGGATTGGAGGCGAGTACCTGGCACATGGATTGGAGGCGAGTCCCTGACACGTGGACTGGTGGCAAGTCCCTGACACATGGATTGGAGGCGAGTCCCTGACACATGGATAGGAGGCGGGTCCCTGACACGGGGATTGGAGGCGAGCCCCTGACACATGGATTGGAGGCGAGTCCCTGACACGTGGATTGGAGGCGAGTCCCTGACACGTGGATTGGAGGTGAGTCCCTGACACATGGATTGGAGACGAATCCCTGACACGTGGATTAAAGGTGAGTCCCTGACAGGTGGATTAGAGGTGAGCCCCTGACTAGTGGATTGGAGGTGAGTCCCTGACACATGGATTGATGATGAGTCCCTGACATGTGGATTGAAGGTGAGTCCCTGACATGTGGATTGAAGGTGAGTCCCTGACATGTGGATTGGAGGTGACTCCCTGACACGTGGATTGGAGGTCAGTCTGGAGGTGAGGCCCTGACACTTGGATTGGAGGTGAGTCCCTGACACGTGGATTGAAGGTGAGTCCCTGACATGTGGATTGGAGGTGACTCCCTGACACGTGGATTGGCGGTGAGTCCCTGACACATGGATTGGAGGCGAGTCCCTGACACGTGGATTGGAGGTGACTCCCTGACACGTGGATTGGAGGTGAGTCCCTGACACATGGATTGGAGACGAATCCCTGACACGTGGATTAAAGGTGAGTCCCTGACACGTGGATTAGAGGTGAGCCCCTGACAAGTGGATTGGAGGTGAGTCCCTGACACATGGATTGATGATGAGTCCCTGACATGTGGATTGAAGGTGAGTCCCTGACACTTGGATTGGAGGTCAGTCCCTGACACGTGGATTGAAGGTGAGTCCCTGACATGTGGATTGGAGGTGACTCCCTGACATGTGGATTGGCGGTGAGTCCCTGACACATGGATTGGAGGTGAGG
>NW_025170886.1:0-1790 GCF_004010195.1 Chiloscyllium plagiosum | reverse complement strand
TTTGCTGCCTTGATTATTTTCTGCAAAATGCCCCAAATCAATCCAGTTTACATTCATTCACTCCCTTGTAGAATCTGTGTTATTGATCTAAAATCTCTGGTGTGAAAACGAGTGACATGTCTTCTTGTAATATTATGATTTAGGGAACAAACAAAACGTGCTGAGCTCCTCCAGACGTTTCAATGAAAACCGTATGAGATGTAGATTCGAATGGCATCGAGACAGATGGACAAATTTGAATTCAATTAAATTGTGGAAGGAATAGTTGCTTAATGGTAATCTACTGAAGGTCATTGTGGAAAACTTCGTCAGAATCCCCGAATAACTCTGAGGGGCGGATATCGGCCAGCAGTTGACTCCAGAACGGCAGCATTTTGTTTACTACCCCTGATTTTGTCTCCACAAGTGACGCCTGCCTCCCAGCACTGTGATTACCACTGACGTTCTGTGTCTGTATACCCAACAATATTGTGGTTACCAATAGTACGCTTTCCCTTTGCATATGACTCCAGACACACAGCGGCACTGATGTTGCTTTGTTTTCTGGAGTGTCAGAGGCTTCGGGGGAAGCTTACAGAGGCTTATAAAAACATGAAAGGCATGGGTATTGTGAATAGTCCATGTCTTTACCCCAGGTTATTGGAGTTCAAACCTATATGGCATGTTTTTCACTCAAAGCGTGGTGAGACCATGAAATGAATTGGTGGAGTAAGTGTTGGATTCTGCTACAATTACAACATTTAAAAGACATCAGAGTGAGATTTTAAATAAGTGGGGTTTGGAGGGATATGGACCAAATATTGGCACATGTGATTCGATAGATTTAGGCTATCTGGTCGTCATGAGTGACGAAAGGTTTGTTTCTATGTTGTACATTTCTATGAATGATGACTGCAGATCCACGTCACTATGGGTACTACTGATCTACACTGTCTCAACATCTCCTTCCAGAACAACGGCACAATGATTTCCCCTGACCTGTTTTCACTCTGCATTTGACTCCAAACCAAAAGCACTGTGGTTAGCAGTCAACTGCACAATCTATATGTAACTCCAGATCCATAACACTCTGTTTATCAATAATCAGTTCTATCACTAATCTGAATTCAGACCAACAGCTCTGTCAATATACTGATCTTCCCTATCTCTGAATGTGACTCCAGACCCACAGCCCGGTGACTACCACTGAACTGCTCAGTACGTGACTCCAGACCCACGGCATAGTCGTTACCACTATGTGGTTTGTCTCTGTGTCTCTGAACCCACAGCACTGTGGGTACCACTGTTCGACTCTGGCTCTGCATGTGACACCAAAAGGAGAGCATAATTGTTATTTATGAACTGCTCTATCTACAAATGTCAGTCAAGCAACACCACAATGTGATTTCCAGTGACCTGCTCCTTCTCTACATATAGGTCCGAACACATAGTGCTTTGGTTACCACTCATCTGCACTGTACCTGCATTTGACTCAGACCCACAGTAATGTGGTCAGTACCCACCCGTGCTGTCTGCACATTTTACTTCAGACTGACAGCACTGTGGTTGTGACTGACCTGCTTTGGGACTATAGGGCCATAGCACTGAGTGCACTATTGACCAACTCTGTCACAGTAAGTAGAACAGTGGGAAAAATTGCTTCGAAATGATCTACTCTGTTTCTGCACGTGACTCCAGAAGCTGAACACAGTGATTACCACTGACTGAAGTTGTCTCCATACGTGACTCCAGCCACACAGCACTGTGGCTACCATTGGCCCACTGTGAATCTTTTGTGGTTACCACAAAAG
>NW_025170885.1:0-1789 GCF_004010195.1 Chiloscyllium plagiosum | reverse complement strand
CAACACATTTCCATCCCATTATAGAGGTTTATCAAATCATGAAGAAAATGGATAATGTGAATAGCCAAAGTCTTTTTTTCCAGGATAGGGGAGTCCTAAACTATCGGACAAAGGCTAAACGTGAGAGGGGAATGATCGGAAAGGGGCAAAAGTTTCATGCAGATTGCGGTGTGTGCATGGAATGAGCTCTCAGAGAAAGTGATGGAGGCTGGTACAGTTACAACATTTAGTAAGCATCTGGATATACATATTAATAGGAAGGATTTGGTGGAATATGGGCGTAATGCTGGCAAATGGGACGAGATCAGATTGGGATGTTTGATGTGGACAGTTCTCTGTGCTTTATGACACTTTAAGAGAGATGAGGAGAAATTCTTAAAGGACCTTTTGAGCGGAAAGTCTCTTCTCCAGAGGTATGTGGTGCCTCTTTGTTCACATTTATCCAAAGCTGAGTTAGTTAAATATTTGGCTGAGATGTGAGTCACAGATAATGGGATATAGACTGGAAAGTGGGGCTGAGAACATAACCTGATCAGCCACAAGCTTAGTGTCTGGTGGAGAAGGTTCATCATGTATAACGATCTAACCCTGCTCCTTTTCTGATGTTCCATTCAAACCATCCGACGTGCTACAAACAGTTGCAGGCCACTTACTGCTATAGCTCCCCTGACTCTCTGGAATCGCGAATTCCTGACATTCACTACTCTCGGTTTGAAGAAGTCACTGCCTCCTCCTACACCATGACCTATCAATGTGAACGATAGAATGATAATAGTGTCCAGCGATCTAACCCTGTTTCTATTCTGACCTTCCAACTTGCTAGACAAGTGCAGATTGAGGCCACTTACTGCTATAGCTCCCCTGACTCTCTGGAATAGAGAATTCCTGACAATCACTACCCCCTGTTGAAGAAATCACTGCCTGCTACTTCACGATGACCTATTGCTATGAGCAATAGAGGTGAATATAAGGACTTAGCAAAGAGTGACTGGCCCTTACATCAAGGCAATATTTAACTTCAAGAAGCTTGAGCAAAATTGCACTTCATCAGAATCCAATGCAAACTCTCCAGTGTTTGGAGTCATCCACAGCACAATGGAACATGTTTATCATCGGTGGGCATCAATCATCTCAGCCGTGGGACATCTCTGCAGGAAATCCTCAGGGTAGCTACATCAGTCCAGGCATCGCTGCTGGGAGGAAGCAGGCATTCATCCCTTTGAGTCCACATGGATCAAAAATAGGGATATTTACTGTATGATGGACAATATTCAGAAAACTTCGTCATCTTTGACCTCCTAATGCAATCTATGTCCATGTGGAACAAGATTAAGACAACGTTCAAGCTGTTAAACTGTCGGTAACATTCATGAAACAGCATTGCACAACCCCACAGTGAAAGGAGGTGGTCACTCAGTACCCCAATCTGGCTTCACAGGAATATGGGAAGGCCATTCGGCCCAGCAAGACTGCTGGACAAGAAGAGGGATAGCCCATTCAATCCCTCCTGCCATTACACAGGAAGGCAAGGAGTCTGTTCACTCCCACACATCAGTTACACGGGATCAGAAAGTGACCATTTCACACCTGGAGTCGCTTACAAAGGAACAGGAAGAGGACAACATTCAGCTTCTCAAGACACTAAACACAGGAACAGGAAAGTGTCAGAGATGCTTCAGCATAACAAACAAATGGAGCAGGAACTGCACAGATGGACTGCTCCATGGTACTCCTCCTGGCTTCATTATTCGTAGTGCATCAGGGTTATGTTAGCATGCTATTCTGGCAG
>NW_025170884.1:1259-1789 GCF_004010195.1 Chiloscyllium plagiosum | reverse complement strand
GTGTGTGACAGTGTGTGTGAGTGTGACTGTGTGAGTGTGAGAGTGTGACTCAGTGTGTGTGAGTGTGAGAGTGTGACTGTGTGTGTGACTGTGTGTGAGTGTGACTGTGTGTGTGTGACTGAGTGTGACTGGGTTTGACTGAGTGTGTGCGCATGTGTGTGTGTGAGTGTGTGTGCATGTGTGTGTGCGTGACTGTGTGTGTGTGACTGAGTGTGCATGTGTGTGTGACTGAGTGTGAGTGTGTGTGTGACTATGTGTGACTGTGTGTGAGTGTGACTATGTGTGTGTGTGACTGAGTGTGTGTGAGTGTGCGTGACTGTGTGTGTGCGTGACTGTGTGTGTGTGTGTGTGAGTGTGAGAGTGTGTGACTGTGTGTGTGTGTGAGTGAGTGTGACTGTGTGAGTGTGACTGTGTGTGAGTGTGAGAGTGTGTGACTCAGTGTGAGTGTGACAGTGTGTGAGTGTGACAGTGTGTGAGTGACTGTTAGAGTGTGACTCAGTGTGTGTGAGTGTGACAGTGTGTGAGTGTGA
>NW_025170884.1:0-1236 GCF_004010195.1 Chiloscyllium plagiosum | reverse complement strand
GTGTGTGAGTGTGAGAGTGTGTGTGAGTGTGACTGAGTGTGAGTGTGTGAGTGTGACTGAGTGTGAGTGTGTGTGTGTGAGTGTGACTGAGAGTGAGTGTGAGAGTGTGTGACAGTGTGTGAGTGTGACAGTGTGTGAGTGAGTGTGAGAGTGTGTGACTCAGTGTGTGTGTGTGTGACAGTGTGTGTGTGTGTGACAGTGTGTGTGTGTGTGTGACAGTGTGTGTGAGTGTGTGTGTGACTGAGTGTGTGTGCGTGACTGTGTGTGCATGTGTGTCTGTGACTGTGTGTGCATGTGTGTGTTACTGTGTGTGTGTGACTGAGCGTGTGTGTGTGTGAGTGTGACTGAGTGTGTGTGTGAGTGTGAGTGTGTGTGTGAGTGTGACTGAGTGTGAGTGTGTGTGTGTGAGTGTGACTGTGTGAGTGTGTGTGTGTGTGAGTATGACTGAGTTGTGTGTGTGTGAGTATGACTGAGTGTGTGTGTGTGAGTGTGTGTGAGTGTGACTGTGTGTGAGTGTGAGAGTGAGTGACTCAGTGTGAGTGTGTGAGTGTGACAGTGTGAGTGAGTGTGAGAGTGTGTGACTCAGTGTGTGTGTGTGTGTGTGACAGTGTGTGTGACAGTGTGTGTGTGAGTGTGAGAGTGTGACTCAGTGTGTGTGTGTGTGTGACTCAGTATGTGAGTGTGTGAGTGTGTGACTGTGTGAGTGTGACTGTGTGTGAGTGTGACTGTGTGAGTGTGACTGTGTGTGACTGTGTGTGACTGAGTGTGTGAGTGTGACTGAGTGTGAGTGTGTGTGTGTGAGTGTGACTGTGTGTGAGTGTGTGTGAGTTTGACTGTGTGTGTGTGACTGTGTTTGTGAGTGTGTGTGTGTGAGTGTGACTGTGTGTGAGTGTGTGTGAGTGTGACTGTGTTTGTGAGTGTGTGTGTGTGAGTGTGACTGAGTGTGAGTGTGTGAGTGTGTGTGTGTGAGTGTGACTGTGTGAGTGTGAGTGTGTGACTCAGTGTGAGTGTGACAGTGTGTGAGTGTGACAGTGTGTGAGTGAGTGTGAGAGTGTGTGACTCAGTGTGTGTGTGTGACAGTGTGTGTGTGTGTGACTGTGTGTGAGTGTGAGAGTGTGACTCTGTGTGTGTGAGTGTGAGTGTGACTCTGTGTGTGTGAGTGTGACTGTGTGTGAGTGTGAGAGTGTGACTCAGTATGTGAGTGTGTGACTGTGTGTGTGACTGTGTGTGAGTGTG
>NW_025170883.1:0-1789 GCF_004010195.1 Chiloscyllium plagiosum | reverse complement strand
GACCACATTTAGAGTATTGTGTGCAATTTTGGGCCCCATATCTCAGGAAGGATGTACTGGAGTGTGTTCAGAAGAGGTTCATGAGAATGGTCCCAGGAATGTAAAGCTGAACACATGAGGAAGTTTGAGGACTCTGGGTTTATACTTGATGGAATTTAGAAGGATGAGGGAGGATCTAACTGAATCATACAGACTACTGAATGTCCTGGTCAGAGTAGAAGTTGGGAAGGTGCTTTCACTGGTAGGAAGGACTAGGACCCGAGGGTATGGTCTTTGAGTAAAAGGGAAGACCTTTCAGAATGGAGATAAGAAGAAACTTCTTCAGCCAGAGAGTGATGAATCTATGGAATTCATTGCCACAGAAGGTTGTGGAGGGCAGGTCATTGAGTATATTTGAGATAGATAGGTTCTTGAGTATCAAGGGCATCAAGGGTTACAGGGAGAAAGTGGAAGAATGGGGTTGAGGAAGCTATCAGCCATGATTGAATGGCAGAGTAGACTCGATGGACTGAATGATCTGAGTTCTGCTCCAATGTTTTATGGTCTATTTATGATTTAGACAGGAAATTATGAAATTTTTCAAGGTAAGTTACTACCCTAAGATGTTTCATTTGTGACATCTACTTAAAGTCCCCACCTTCAACAGTCAAAGGCATATTTATTTTTAGCTCTTATCTATGTCTGCTGTAGCTGCCACAAAAATTTCAAAAAAAAATCTATGTATAAGTACAGAGAATGAAGCACTAAGGATAGCCTTTCTGGACATCTCAAAAGTCTCCTCACTGAACATGTCATAAATCTGTAAGATTTGCCAGTGAGCTGCATCTGGGTGAGGAGTGTCCAGTTTTCTGTGATTTCCTTTTTTTTCCTTACCTTCAGGCAAAAGCTTCCTTGAATCTTATGGTTTATCTTTGTAGATTAGATGACAATGTATCAGGTCATTCACCACAAAATACAAATCTTATTGCTTCTAGATATGTTTAATAAGCATTGATTTAAAATAACTTGTTTCTAATTTTTTTTTGTTTGATAAATAGATTTTTTTTCAAGCAAGATTATCAATGTGAATGATTTTGAGGAATATGATTTTATGTTTCTTCTCTGTTTGTACTAATGGCTTATTAATAAACAACATTTTCTTTGTATCTTGTCGTGAGTTTGCCTCCAAAAGAGTTTCTTTTCCCCCTGATGTGCAATGCTTATGTGCTTTCCCCTTATATTTAAAACTGGGTGTGGATAAAATGGTATTGACAAATCCAATAGACATTTGTACCCTCAAGTCACATACTCTGCGACAATGATAATATCATAAATCTTGTTAAGGTACACATACATTCAGGCCATAAGGTAATAAACAACACATCTCATGAGATATTTTCAAACTAGATAGTCCCTAGTTTACATTGTTAAGTTAATAATAGTTTGCCAATGATGCAGGTTGAATTTGTCGGAAAATACCTCAAGTTGCCATTCAGTCAGTTTTTTTCAAATTGCTGCAAATCATCTAACAAAGCTTTTTTGAAAGGTTGGATGTTGTCTCAGGGAAATTTACATACCTTGTCTCCACAGAAAGTAAAATATATTGAAATTAAATAAATACATTAAGCATACTTGGGAGGAGAGTAGAAAACAATGGTTAGAACACATGAAGCCCTGAAGAAGGGCTAATGCCCAAAACGTCGATTCTCCTGTTTCCTAGTTCCTGAAGAAGGGCTAATGCCCAAAACGTCGATTCTCCTGTTCCCTGGAATGCTGCCTAGATTGGATTGGGTTATTTGGTCGGCATGGA
>NW_025170882.1:0-1789 GCF_004010195.1 Chiloscyllium plagiosum | reverse complement strand
TACTTATTTCCCAATTAGTTTCCTGACAACAACGCCAGGCTGCAGTGCTAGTGCTGTCATAACTTATCCAGCCAGAGACAGTTCAGTCTGGTTAACGGTTGCTTTTACCTTCGATCGATATGTGGCTATCTGTTGCCAGCAACTGAAACTGAAATACTGTACCGAGAAAACAGCTGCTGTGACTATAGCAACTGTCACTTGTTGAGCTGCATTAAAAATATCCCTTGTTATTTTATATACGATCAATTATACATAGTTGATAATGTATCATGGTTTTGCAGCATTAAATTATCATTTTATACATCATTTGGTTGTGCAGCATTTGACTGGTTGGATCGTATTCTGACTCCTTGTGTCCCTTTTGCTCTGATTTTTCTGCTGAATGCCCTGACCATCAGACATATTCTCGGAGCCACGAGAGCTCGTAGAAGACTTCATGGTCACAGCAACGCAAAGAGGCAGAGTGACCAAGAGATGGAAAACCGCAGAAGATCTGTCCTTTTACTTCTTTCTATATCGGGTAGTTTCATTTTATTATGGATGACCTACGTTGTGAATTTGTTGTATGTCCGATTTACAAATAGCAGTTATTTCGCCGGGACGGATTTCCGTGACCCAAGATTCATATTGCAGGAAAGTGGATATATGCTTCAACTGCTCAGCTGTTGCACCAACACTTGCATTTATGCTGTGACACGGAGAAAATTCAGGCAGGAATTAAGTAGTGCGTTAAAATATCCATTTAATTTCATTCGAACCTACATTAAATAACCAGTATTTTTTTTGTCTGCCGAAACAACTAGTGCATTTTTCGGAACTGTATGTTCATAGAATTGCGTTATTCGGCACCTTTACTTCAAATGTCAAGACTGGGAGTGAGGAAGATGGTAATCTAGCATTATTGTTGCAAGTATGTCAATCCAGGACGCAGATATCGCTCTGAGAATCCAAGTTTGAATCCTGCCATGCGAGGCATTGGAATTCAAACTCAATGAACATTTGGAATTGATACTGTAATGATGTCCAATGCAACTGTAGTTTCTTGTTTCTCGACGTCAGATCTGCAACATTGTCTTTGATTCTTTACTGTTCTCTCAGCAAGTAATTCTGGCGGATCCAAAGACGCCCATACTCAATTGATGAATTAAAAGTTAAACATCTTGTCGTGGTGTTTGCAACATTAATTTATTTTACTTATCACCTGACATAATTTGTACATTCATTTAACTGTATTAACTGTATAAATAATAACACTAAATCATTAAAATTCCTGTCCCCATTTATTTTTATGTTGTCTTACCCATTGGCTTGAGACCTCTTATGTTGGACCTGCATGTCATGCCAATCTTTGTCTCAGTGGCCTGGTGGTTGAACGTTTATCTTTGCTGTTTCGCTGCGCAAAGGATAAGAATTTGATTTCACCCTTGGGCAACTGTCTTTCAGGAGTTCTTTCTGTGTCTGCATGAGTTTCCTCTGGGTGCTCCAGTTTCGCCCCACAGTCCGAAAATGGTTAGGTTAGCTGGATTGGCCCGAAAAATCGTCCCACAGTTTCCAGATATGTGTAGCTTTGGTGTGTTAATCATGGCAATGCAGAGGTAGTGGAGGTGAATACGTCTGTGAGGATTGTATATCATAGTGCCTGTGTGGACTCATTGGCCCGGATGTCTTGTTTGCATATTGTAGTCATTTTAAGAAGTGTCTGTCTGCATTAAAATTAACCATTGAAAAGACCTTCAATCAGGAAGGTCTCCAAATCAGGAATTCAGGCTTTAAATCAGTTAACATTCAT
>NW_025170881.1:0-1789 GCF_004010195.1 Chiloscyllium plagiosum | reverse complement strand
TACCCAGTACTAAATCGAAAGTGGTTTCGTCCCTTGAAGGCATGTCTACATACTGTGTCAGGAAGCCCTCCTGCACACACTGTTCAAATCTGACCCATCTATAGTACTCGTACTGTAGTGATCCCAGTCAATATTTGGATATTGTCTTAGGTTTTTCACTGTCCCAGAGTCCAGATGAAGTTTGCATTCCTCACGTACGTGAGCGAGAATTCTTTCAATGTCTCAGATCAGTTCCTGTCCCGAGAACATCAGAGTTAATGTCTCGTCCTCTACTCGGTCCGACGGTTCACACTTCTTCATCCTCCTCTGATTCCATTTCCCAAAGAGTTTCTCAAGATTTCCAAAGCTGCAGCCTAAATTATATGGTTTGCTTCTTAAACATTTTTCCAACTGCCAACTGACAATATTTTTCACAGTATCTCGACACAATCCTCTGGCTTGCACCATGTCCAGGGATGAGAAGTCCCGTTTGGTGGAGAGATTCCCGAGGCTGGTGAGTTTCACTTTGGAACAAAGATGGTTAAGTGGCAATTTCCTGCGGTTGTTTGTAATGATGGGAGAGGATGCGGTTGGGAATGAGCACTTTGACGAGCAGGAGGAAGTGTTACCACTGACCCGAGTGAGAGAACAGAGGACAGGGATTAAAGGAATCTAATGAAAAGCAGCACTTCTGCTTCGGACGTTCAAAAACAACTGCAGAAACCTGATGTGTCGAGCAGTGTATCTGGAAAGAGAAACAGAAACAGAGATAATGTTTTAAATATGGAACATTTCTGATGAAGAACTCGAGTTTCCCAAGTCTAATCAAATTACCGGCCTGGTTTGCAAAATAGGTTTTCTGAACTTTGAGCGAAAATTCTTCCAGCAGGAAAGCTTTCATAACATAGTCGGCAGTATTCGAACCTACGGGGGGTAAACCCCAATGGATTTCGAAGCCATCGCCTTAACCACTCGGCCAGGACCAAAGGCAACTCAGCTGGGTTGAGCATCGACCAAATCGGCCGTGATCTCATTGAAAGCTCTCGATGACTTGATGAGCTAAATGCTTCCATCTCCTTTCATACCTTTGCTGTCATTTGTAAGGTGCGAGACACCAATGTAAAAGAAGAAAAGCACAAAGGTAGGAAAAGATATTTGCAGCCAAACTGAGTCAAAATTATTCATTGAAAGGAAAATCACACTTGGCAATTTGCTAGCTCTCTTTGCAAACATGACCAGCAGAGGTAAGCAAAGGAGCTATTTATCTGAGTATTCTTGGACCTGAAGCAAACAAAGGTTAGTGACATATTCATTTCTTTTTCTGGCGAACGAAATGTTCTTTCCTGATGGTTACAGTGAAAGAGACGGTTCCCAATAAAAGACAAAGATTAAGTCGCATCTAGATGTATTTCAATGTGACACGATTCATTTTCAGTCCCTAATTACCCCAGACATGGAGGGGGTGAGTTACGTTTCTTCAACCTTCAACTCCTCAGCGTGGAGGTACAGACATGAAACCGCTAGCGATGGAGTTCTTGAATTGGGAACCAGCGACACTGAAGGAACTAGGCAAAAGTGAGGACTGCAGAGTTTAGATCAGAGTGATGCTGGAAAAGCACAGCAGGTCAGGCTGCATCCAAAGAGCAGGCAAGTCGACCTTCCTATTGCCAGTCTTGCTGCGTTCCGCAAACAATTTTCGTTTTTGGTTCAGATTTCCAGAAACTGCAGCTATTTGTTTTATGTTAACCTTCATAATGTTTTGGACAAAACCAATGAACTGCCAGCATCGGAAAATCGGCAGAAGTACTGG
>NW_025170880.1:0-1789 GCF_004010195.1 Chiloscyllium plagiosum | reverse complement strand
ATGTAAAACTCCATTATCTCACTTTTCAGATTATAATCAATCTAAACATCATGGCATAGAGAGCGACATAGAGAGCAACACCTTCAACATATTGTCTAGCTATCACCATTGTTAATAGCTAACCCGAGATTGCAACTTTTAAAAAAAGGGTTTTGTGATTTACACATGAACGAAGTGAAACTATCACTGTATTCTAACAGATGAAAGGCTTAACAGACAATCAATTCTTCATTGTATAATTTCAGTCACATCACACTGTAAATTTTTGCTATAACTTCTGTGTTAGGATTGAACCCTCCACTATCACCTGATGAAGGAGCGTCGCTCCGAAATCTAGTGTACTTCCAATTAAACCTGTTGGACTATAACCTGCTGTTGTATGACTTTTAACTTGCTCACCCACCATGTAGTGATTGCCCTGGATATCTTTTGATCTTTACTATCTCATCTTAAAACAGTCTTCTTTCTCTTTATTTCTCACGCTCATCCGGCTCTTTCTGTTTGTCTCACTACCGGAGGAAGGGTCACTCGGCGAGAAACGTTAACCCTAATTTGTCTCTGCAGATACAGTCAGAACTGTTAACCTTGCACTGCAATTTCTGTTTTCGCTCCCTCCAAGAAGAATCCTGTTCATGTAAATATCCAAATGGTTTTAAATGCTGCAACAGCACTTACATACACCAATTCCTCTGGCAATTCGTTCTACATGCAAACTACACTCTATGTAAAAACGTTGCCCCCATTCCCTTTATAAAATTTTCTCCTCGCACCTTAAAGACATGTCCCCTAATTTTTAATTTCCCAAAATTAAGAAAACCAAACCCCTGTTATTCTGCTAATCCACTCCCATAATAATTTCCTATACCTCTCTGAGGTCATCCATCCACCTCCCACGGCACAGTGAAAAAAGTCCAAAGCAATTCAGCCAAAATTCTATAGCTAAGCCTGAAGTCCCAGCAACATCATGGTGAATCTTTTCTGAATCCTTTCCAATTTACTAATATCCTTCCTAAAGCAGTGAGACCAGAATTCCACACAGTCGTCCAGAAAAGCCCTCACACCAACCTGTACAACCTCATTATGATGTCCGAAATTCTGAATTCAAAGAACTGAAAAATGAATACAGCTTATATCTGTGATGCAAATTCAAAGATTATTTGTTTGAATGTAGAGGAATGGGTCTGCGTTTGTTGCTGTTCAGAGGGTCGGTGTGTACCTGTTGGGTCTAAGGGCCTGTTTCCACACTATAATCTAAAGTAATCTAATCTAATTAGGGACTTGAATCCCCGTGTCTCATTGATATCTAACAATATTCAAGGCCCTACCATTAATTGTATAGGCCCTACCCTCGCTTGTTTTATAAAACGTAATACCGCACAACTGAACAAATTAAACACCATCTGATACTCCTCAGCTCAATAAACCAATTGGTCACGATTTTTCTGTAATCTGAGTTAAGCTTCTTCACTATCCAAAATACAAGCTATTTTTGTGTCATCCGCCAACCTTCTAACCATGCCTTTTTGTTTTGTTTTTCGTCTAAGTCGTTTATGTGAATGAGAAAAGTTCCTCAAGATGCGAAGGGTCTGCACGACCATATGTTCCAGTGCAACCTGTTCGAGGGGTGGATGAGGATGGAATGTCTTCTTTTACGTGTGACGGCCTCAAGAGATTTGAGCTGAATGATGTTATCTGCTTGTTTTCAATTTGCCTTAATTCATTTGCCTCTAAATTGTCGCCTTCCATTTCTCACTCACCCCTTTACCAAAACCCCCTTCATAACCTCACC
>NW_025170879.1:0-1789 GCF_004010195.1 Chiloscyllium plagiosum | reverse complement strand
TAGCAACAATTGAAGATAGTTCAAATTTTTTTGTTCGGTACATGTCTATTTTATTAATGTAACTTTAATCATGATAAATGTTTAGAAAACTGTCAGAACTAGAAAGAAAATAATTAGTCCGGGAAAGTGAGTATTATTATGAACTAAACATCGAGTTAATGACATTTGGTACACGAAGTCATTTTGTAGCAAATGACTAATAATTGTGTGATTATTGTTCATTGACAACTAATGTTGGAAGAAAATAAAACTATCTCAAAATGAAATTAAAATAAATATCATTTTGGAGGTCTCATGATTTGAAAAACGGAAATCGTCACTTCATGTGACATTTGAGCTGAAGAAACGTTCTTCCCCCCGCCACTCCCACGTGTAGTCTTTTCAATAATTTAAAATTTAGTATAAGTTGAACTAAATAACAAATGGATGTACCTACATTGTTTTCTTGCACACAAAAAATGTTTTAAAAAATTAACATGAAAATGATATCGCTCTGCAAGTAATAATTTCACAGATAATAAGTGCTTGTATTGAATTTAAATGTCCCAATAGCTGTCGGAGTGATTTCCCCGGACAGGGAATGAAGACTGAGGAGATAGGCAGAACTCAAGCAAGTGGAAGATGTTTACTCATGCTGCAATCAGTTAATGCAGGGATCATCCCCCGAAGCCAATCTGGGAAGGGAGGTCCATGACAGACTGTAACGTGTACAGTAAAAAGCAGTATTTTTACACACATTCTGTATTACAATGTCCACACCCGTTCCTGTAGAACACCTAATTTTGGATGAACATCGCAATGGATAGCCCGAGCTTCCTATTGATTTATTGTGTTTTACAGGTGCTATAATCTCCAGGCCTTGGGATCTCTCTGTGCGGTTTATTTCCTCAGATTACAAAATTAATTGCTGCAGTCCTTTGGGCCTCTCACTCTGCCTTATTTACGATTCTCAAGAATATGTAATTAGAAACTTTTTAAATGTTCTGAGCAACTTTAAAATAGTAACTATTTCTGACAATCAAACCCTGTCTGTTTCCCTGATAGCAGCTGTGGGTGTTAGCTGGGCTCTATCCTGCAGTTGGTGTTTATTCATTCATGGTACAATTATTCTTTCATTAATGAAAGTCAGGGTTAGTCATTTTTCTGTATGCTGGCATTCTCTTATCACTATCTGGAATATCACTGTCTGGTATGGCATACTTATGGACTTGGAGTAGGATTGTACAAAATGTTCTTTTTTTAACTTAAGACTGAAACAGACTGTTCATCTTATTTATCTCCTTTCCACCATATTGTGTTTTAATTCCAAGGCAGGCTGCTCGGGGCATCCTTACAGCAGCAAATCAACAAGGATTTCAGCACTAAAATAAAAATCAGCATTCGCTACCATGAGGAAACAGTACTATGCAATATGCTTACGTCACTGTGTCTTAATTCCACACTTAAAGCCGACTCTACTGATTCGATCAATGATTAAATATTAGATATAAGTAACAATTAGTGTTAAAACTAGTCACTGTAAACTTAAAATGATTAGAAATGTCATATTACTATCCGTAACATGTAGAATTGAACATTAATTATTGGAGTCTAAAACAATCAGACGTATCTTCATTTGTAAGGCTGAATATTAATCCAATGAATTCTGTGTACATTTAAATGAGAAGATATGAGAAGTAATCTAATCTAATATCAGATATTTCCTGTCAGTGTTGGATGAGGAATCATTGCTTGGTTTGTGGTTGTGTTGACCTGAAATAAAAGGTCTTTGTTTCTTTGTAAAATTGGC
>NW_025170878.1:0-1789 GCF_004010195.1 Chiloscyllium plagiosum | reverse complement strand
ATTTCTGACTCCCATGACAGTTGTAGATATTTCTGACCCCCATTTCAATTGTAGATATTTCTGACCCCTTGTCAATTGTCAATATTCTGACCCCCATGTCAATTGTAGATATTTCTGACCCCCATGTCAATTGTAGATATTTCTGACCCCCATGTCAGTTCTAGATATTCTGACTCCTCTATCAATTGTCGATATTGATCACCCCATGTCAATTGTAGATATTTCTGACCCCCATGTCAATTGTAGATATTTCTGTCCCCCATGTCAATTGTAGATATTTCTGACCCCCATGTCAATTGCAGATATTTCTGACCCCCATGTCAATTGTAGATATTTCTAACCCCATGTCAATTGTAGATATTCTGACCGCCATGTCAATTATAGATATTTCTGACCCCCATGTCAATTGTAGATATTTCTGACCCCCATGTCAGTTGTAGATTCTGACCCCCATGTCAATTGTAGATATTTCTGACCCCCATGTCAGTTGTAGATATTCTGACCCCCATGTCAATTGTAGATATTTCTGAACCCCATGTCAATTATAGATATTTCTGACCCCCATGTCAATTGTAGATATTTCTGACACCTCTGTCAATTGTAGATATTTCTGACCCCCATGTCAATTGTAGATATTTCTGACCCCCATGTCAATAGTAGATATTTCGGACCCCTATGTCAATTCTAGATATTTCTGACCCCATGTCAGTTGTAGATATTCCGACCCCCATGTCAATTGTAGATATTTCTGACCCCCATGTCAGTTGTAGATATTCCGACCCCCATGTCAGTTGTAGATATTCCGACCCCCATGTCAATTGTAGAAATTTCTGACCCCTCTGTCAATTGTAGATATTCTGACGCCCATGTCAATTGTAGATATTTCTGACCCCCATGTCAGTTGTAGATATTCTGTCCCCTCTGTCAATTGTAGATATTTCTGACCCCTCTGTCAATTGTAGATATTTCTGACCCCCATGTCAATAGTAGATATTTCGGACCCCTATGTCAATTCTAGATATTTCTGACCCCATGTCAATTGTAGATATTTCTGACCCCATGTCAATTGTAGATATTTGGGACCCCTATGTCAATTGTAGATATTTCTGACCCCATGTCAATTGTAGATATTTCTGACCCCCATGTCAATTATAGATATTTCTGATCCCCATGTCAATTGTAGATATTCTGACCCCCATGTCAATTGTAGATATTTCTGACCCCCATGTCAATTGTAGATATTCTGACCCCTATGTCAATTGTAGATATTTCTGACCCCCATGTCAATTGTAGATATTTGATATTTCTGACCCCCATGTCAATTGTAGATATTTCTGACCCCCATGTCAATTATAGATATTTCTTACCCCCATGTCAATTGTAGATATTTCTGATCCCCATGTCAATTGTAGATATTTCTGACCCCATGTCAATTGTAGATATTTCTGTCCCCCATGTCAGTTGTAGATATTTCTGATCCCCATGTCAATTGTAGATATTTCTGACCCCCATGTCAGTTTTAGATATTCTGACACCTCTGTCAATTGTAGATATCTCTGTCCCCCATGTCAGTTGTAGATATTTCTGATCCCCATGTTAATTGTAGATATTTCTGACACCTCTGTCAATTGTAGATATTTCTGATCCCCATGTCAATTGGAGATATTTCTGACCCCCATGTCAGTTTTAGATATTCTGACACCTCTGTCAATTGTAGTTATTACTGACCCCATGTCAATTGTTGATATTCTGACCCCTATGTCAGTAGTAGATATTTCTGACCCCCATG
>NW_025170877.1:0-1789 GCF_004010195.1 Chiloscyllium plagiosum | reverse complement strand
ATGCACCCAACATTACATTACAGGCAATCTAGCATGGCCAATTCACCTGACCTGCACATTTTTGGATTATGGGAGGAAACCGGAGCAAACCCATGCAGACATGGGGAAAACGTGCAAACTCCACACAGTCACCCAAGGCGGGAATTGGTACTGATGGGGAGTATAGTAAAACGTTACAAACATGAATGTTTCACAGTGAATAAATTTTGAAACTGAGTTTAACAAAGGGTTCAGAATAGGCAATAGTGAGAGAACATAACGTAAAATCAGCATAAATAGGGAATTTTTTTCCCTAATGATGTCACAAACTTTCAGGTGGGAAGTTCCTAGCCAATGGAAACCATCACATCGTCATTTATGGTGGATTTAGAAATAATATCGTCCTTGACATTCAATGGGCTCATGCCCAAAACGTCGATTCTCCTGCTCCTCGGATGCTGCCTGACCTGCTGCGCTTTTCCAGCAAGACATTTTCAGCTCTTGACATTCAATGGCATTATATTACTGAAGTTCCCCAGCAGCAAAATCCTTGGTGAGTTGGGAAATCTTTGGCAAGCCCATCAGCTTCTAGCATCTTAAAAACTGTCTCCTATCAACAACACATCAATCAGAAATTTCATGGAGACACCTTCACTTGCTTGGATGAATACAGCTCCAATAGCACTTGAAAAACTCAACACCATTCAAATGCTGCAATCTAGTACCTCATTCAGGTTTTACAATTCCTAAAACTCTATGTTGTATTATGTTCTAATTAGAGACGAATGGAAACCTTGTCTCCATTGTTAACATTTTGCACAAACTGTTTCTTCTATAACACCATGGTCCAATCTCCCTCACTCCCAAACCACCTTCATATACATGACAGGAAATGTAACATTTGGCCACTGACCTCTTCCCTCCATACTTTCCAAGAACCCTAACACACTTTGCAGGTGAAGCACTAAGTTTTACTTGTACTTCTTTCAATTTCGTATGTCACATTCACTACTTACAGTGCAGTTTTCTTTACATTGGTGAACTCAACCAAACTGGGTGACTGCTTTGAAGAACACTTCTGCTCTCTCTGTAGGAATAACCCAACCGTTCAGTTACCATTTCAATAAACCAGCTCTCTCTCATATTACTGTTTTGGTCCTGAGCCTGCTACGAAGTTCCAATGAAGTATAGCATAAATGCAAGTAATATCATGTCATTTTCTGCTTAGGTACATCACAGCCTCAAGGACTCAAAACTGAATTCCACAACTTCTGAGCATGTATGACACGGTCTTCCATTCACTCCCCACTCTATGGCCTTGCTCGTTTGTGTCTAATTTACTTGGCTCTCAGTGAAGAGGATCCCATTTTCTAATTTTCACACCTTGATTTACTCATTTTACATCACAAATTCACTGTTAGCACAATTAACAACCCCTTTGCCATTGGACTGGGACTCCACAACACATCCCCCTTACCTCTCATCTCTCTCAAAAGATGCTTTTTTAAAAAAACCATCAACCAAGCTCTTCCAGTTCTGAATCAGTCATACACTGTCAGACCTTAGTTTCTCCAGTAGTTTTTTGGATTTGTTTCAGATGAATGAGGGCATCTGGTATTGGTAGGTGCAACTCTGATGTAAACATAAATGTAACTCAAAAGAAGCCTGGAGTTAATGACAGCTGAAGGTGACGTTTTTAAGGACAGAATTAAAAATGTAAACAATGAAAAACAGATTATCCATTTTTGGAATCCTTTGTAGAGCCAGGATTCAATCATTATCTCCAGAGAAGAAACTAAAATCAATGAAT
>NW_025170876.1:0-1789 GCF_004010195.1 Chiloscyllium plagiosum | reverse complement strand
AGTGTCTGTACAACCTCAACATGACGTCCCAAATCCTCCACTCAATGGATTGAGCAATAGTCAGGCATGCCAAGCACTGCCTTATCCACTTTGTGATGCAAGCTTCAAGAATTATGTACTTAAACCCGGAGGTACCTCTGCTCTAAAACACTAACCGAGGCCCGAACATTAATTGTATAAGCTGTACCCATGTTTGTTTTACCAAATGCATTCCCTCGCATTTATTCAGATTGAATTCCAACTGCAGTTTTTCAGCCCATTCACCCATTTCATCAAGATCACTTTGTAATCTTAAAAAACCTCCTTCACTGTCCATGATTCCAACCTCCAGCCTTCCAGCCAATCACACATGGTTGTCAATAGTACAAATACTTTCGCTCGGGGCTCCACAATTTCTTCCCTAGCATTCCACAGTGTCCCGTGATATACTTAATCAGGTCCTGGGGCCTTCCATACCTTTGTGTTTTAAAACCACCAGCACCACCTCTTCTATAACATGCATCTTTTCAAGCCGTAGAGAAGTACAGCATGGAAACAGACCCTGCAGTCCCCAACTCATCTAGGCTGACCAGAAGACCGAAACAAATCCATCCCATTAATCAGCATTTGACCCATATACCGCTAAACTCTGACTATTCATATACCCATCCAGATACCTTTTAAATGTTGTCATAGTATCAGTCTCTGTTACTTTCTCCCTCCGCTTGTTCCATACCCACATCACCTTATGCATGAAAAAGCTGTCCCTTCAGTCCCTTTTAAACCTTTCTCCTCTAACCTCAAACCTATGCCCTCTCGTTTTCACAACCCCTGGGAAAAGACCTTGAATGTTTACCCAATCCATGCCCCTCATGTTTATATAAACCTTTGTAGGGCCAAACCTCAGTCTCTGATGCTCCAGGGAAAATAACCCCAACTTATTCAGCAACAACCCTGGCAACATCTTGTAAATATTTTCTGAGCCTTTTCAAGTTTCATAACGTCATTCCTATAGCAGGGAGACTGGAATTGCAGAATACTCCAATTGTGGTCATACGAATTACTCTTGTTCCCCAAGTTGCCCAGTCTTTGTCCACAGTGAGTTATGTGCAAAATGTGTTTAGGGTCTTAGGCATATTCTACAGTTCCACACATTGATAGCCTCATTGATCTTTAAGGGCCCCTATTTCGTCTCGAATTACTCTTTTGCTCTTAATATATTTATACAATCACATTTGGATTCTCCTTCTTCTCTGTCAAAGTTATTTCATGTTCCCTTTCTGAATTCCTGATTTCCACCCAAAGTATACTCCTACAGCCCCTGTATATCCTCAGGGATTCCCTTGATCCAGCTGGCTATACATGACATGTGGCCCCTTTTCCTTGACCAGACCCTCAATAGACAGCCAGTGTTTCCGAACGCTGTCAGCATTGACCTGCACACAAACAGGAACATGCTGGCGCTGATCGCTCAATTTATCTCACTTTTAAAATATTCTCACTTGCCAGGCTTTCCTTTCCCTGCAAATAGACTCCCCAATCACCTTTTGAAAGTTCCTGGTTTATACGACCAAAATTGGGATGGCCCCACTTTATAACTTGTACTTGTGGTCCAGGCCTGTCCTATTCCATCACTATTTTCAAAACTAATAGTACTGTGGTCACTTTAGCAAAATGCGTTCCCACTAACACCTCAGTCCCTTTCCCTACCTTGTTTCCCAACGTGAGGACAGGTTTTGCACCTTTCTCTAGTTGGGTCATTTACATACTGTTTGGCAGTTTTCTGGAACGCAATTACGAAATTTCTCTG
>NW_025170875.1:0-1789 GCF_004010195.1 Chiloscyllium plagiosum | reverse complement strand
ATAGAGTGGGGGAGTGTGAATCTCTTCCACGACGCAGTGCAGACTCAACAGGCCAAATGGGTTCTGTCTGCACATGTTTCCAATTCCATTAACTCTAAATCTATACGTTTTTGTCCTTTTTTTTAGTCGTTGGTTTTCACATCTCTCCTGTCATGTGAATTGCAGAGCAGGACAATCGACGTTTTGGGCAGAAGCTACTACCAAACCGTTACCACCTGACGCATGGAAGATGAACGCCTCATATTCTGCCTTTTGACCCTGCAACCACACGGGATAAAGGTGGATTTCAACGGCTTCCTCATTTCACCTTCCCTCACATCATCCAACTTAGCACCACCCTCCGGACCCTTTCATCCCTCCCCCTCTGACTTATCACATTTTCTCCGCCTCCATCCACCATTCGATTTCCCAGCTACCTTGCACCCAACCCCAAACCCCTCCCATTTATCTCTCAGTCCCCACCCACACGACTCATTCATGATGAAAGACTTATGCCAGAAATGTCGATTCTCCCGCTCTTCAGATGCTGCCTGACCTGCTGTACTTTTCCAGCATGACACTATCGCCATGGCGAAAATAGAAGAGCTCATCTCAGGTTGTTTAACTCAGAGCGGAGAAGACTGAGTGAGGAAGAGATTAAGGTGCACATGAAGGGGATCGGTATGTGTGATAGCAATAAACATCTTCTGAGAAGAGTTAACAACGAGGGATCTCCGTTAAACACAAGGGAGAGGATGTTCAGACGAGATATAGGAAGAACGCTTTCACTCTGAGAGTGTTGTTTGTTTGGAATTCACTGTTCGAACGTGTGGTAAAGCTATGAGTCATCAAATATTTCAGGACTATTTAGCCAAATACTTGAGAAGCTCGAGCACACATGGATAAGGACCAGCTACTGAAAAGTGAGTGAAGATAAAGAAAATGTCTGATGAAATATCAGAACACTGTACAGAAAATACAGAGCATGAAAGCATGGGGAGGGTAAAAGCATGGCAACTACTAGTGATCTGTTACAAGGGGTGTGTGGAATTCTACACTCGTCAAAAGGTCACTGGGGCAAATGGGGCCGCTGTGGCAAGATGGGATGAGAATAGTGGAATGCTCCTATACCAATTAGCAGAATCAGATTGAGGCTGAAAGGTTCCTGTGGCAAGCTGAGATAATAATAATTAGTAACGTCAGGGTGGCCTACTAACTATCACCATGACAGGTTGGGTCAAGTCGTGACTATAAATACTTAGGACATGACTTTAAATAATAAATTGCTAGTAGATTCAGCCTGCTTGAGACGCTTGTAGCAGGATACGACATTATATATCTAATCAGTGGTTGGAGATTCAGCTTGGGACAGGAAAACATTGTGATAGATGGGGTCGCGAAATATCTAATCATGAGACATTAGTCTGGGATGGAAGATCATTGTAGCACAGGTGGCAGTAGAATACCTAATAGTGACAGTCGAATAATATTAAGTAGAATTTTAAAAAAAACTCATAGTGGCAGAAGGAGAACGACAATGGGAACCAACACCATTGGTTTATTGTATAGATGGAGTGAGGTAATTCTGACTAACACAGTTGGACATTCTGATAAGCTAACAAAACATGATTAAAGAAACGGTATGAAGTAATGGAGTTGAATTCAGATAAATTCCATGTGCTGCATTTTAAGAAAGCAAATCTTAGCAGGACTTATACACTTTATGGAAAAGTCCTGGGGAGTGTTGCTGAACAAAGAGACCTTGGATTCCATTTTAATAGCTCCTTGAAAGTGGAGTCGCAGGTAGATG
>NW_025170874.1:0-1789 GCF_004010195.1 Chiloscyllium plagiosum | reverse complement strand
GCTCACACAACTCTCCACTGTTCACCTCAATATGCATCCAGCGTGGTGCACCCCGGACTGTTAAAGGTAATCTCCATTGCTGAGGTGTGTGTGTGGAGGTGGGTATGAGTGTCTGTGAGAGAAAATGTATATGTGTCTGTGTGTGAGTGAGTGTAAAGGGGTATTAGTCTGTGAGAGGGTGCGTGTGTGGGTATGAGTGTGTGTGGGTATGTGTGAGCGAATGAGAGTGAGCTCAGCACCTCATTCTACCACAAACCAACAGATAACCTCATGATGCAACACTTCTCCAGCTTCTACCCAAAACATATCAAAACAGCCATTGCCTATGGATAAGCCCTATGCATAAAAATGATCTGTTCAGATGAGGAGGAACGTGACGGGCACTTGGAAATACTCAAGGATGCCTTCATAAGAGTGGGGTACGATGCTCAACCCATCGACTGCCAGTTCCAACGTGCCACAGCGAGGAACCATAATGACATCCTCAGGAGACAGACACTAGTTGCAACTGACAGGGTACCCTTCGTTATCCAATATTTCCCAGGAGCCAAAAAACGACACCATGTTCATTGCAGCTGCAACACATTATCAATGAGAATGAGGATGAGCACCTCGCCAAGACCTTCCCCACACCTCCACTTCTCGCCTTTAAACAACCACCAAACCTCAAACAGGTCATTGTTCACAGCAAACTGCAGAGCTTTCAGGACAACACCATACAACTCTGTCACGGCAGACGCTGCAAGACATGTCAGAGTATCAACACAGATACCACCATTACACGTGAGTACGCCTGTCACCATTTACGCAGCAGGTACTCATGTGATTCGGCCAATGTTATCTATCTCATTCGCTGTAGACAAGGATGCCCTGAGGCATGGTACATTGGCGAAACCAAGCAGAGGCTATGGCAACGGATGAATGGGCACCACCCAACAATCAACAGACAGGAGTGTTCCCTCCCAGTCAGAGAACTTAGCGGTCCAGGGCATTCGACTTCGGACCTTTGAGTGACCATCCTCCAAGGTGGTCTTCGGAACAGGCAACAAAGCAAAGTGGCCAAGTAGAGGCTAATAGCCAAGCTCGGTACCCATGGGGATGGCCTCAACCGGAATGTTGAGTTCATGCCACACTACAGGTGGCCCCACTGTGCACGCATGTGCGCGCACACACACACACATCCATACACTCACACAGACCCTCTCGCATATACACAAGCTCTCTCTCATCCGTTCACACATACACTCCCACACTCCAACATGCACCCTCTCACGGACGTACACCCCTTTACACTCACATTCACACACTTACACGTATACACACTGTCTCACACACACTTATACCCCATTCCCTCCCCCTCAACACACACCCACATGTACACGCACACATATAAATTTGTGGGGTGAATTTATATTGAGGTGAACAGTGGAGAGTTGTGTGAGCTAATTTGCTTAACCATATGGAGAGGTAGCTTTGAAGAAACTTCCCAAAATTGGCAAACAGCCAATTTTTGGGAAAATTTAGCACTTAGTTTTCAGCTCTGCCAGGATCTGACTTGTTTCTTTTAAAGGTGAGAATGTCACTTTAAACAGGAAGTTCAAAATAACATTTGCAAAAAGTAACTTAAGTTACATGACTTAGGAAACTTAAGATAATCAGCAAGCCATCATGGGAGATTATTGCTCAGATATTTGTTGACTTGAATTTTAAAACCCCGAGAGAGAGAGAGAGAGAGAGATAGCAAGAGAGAATGTAAATTGGGAGCAGCTGTTTGAAGAGAAACCACATT
>NW_025170873.1:0-1789 GCF_004010195.1 Chiloscyllium plagiosum | reverse complement strand
CATTCTCCCCGTGTCTGCGTCTGTTTCCTCCGGGTGCTCCAGTTTCTCTCCACTGACCAAAAATGCGCAGATTAGGTGAATTGGCCATACTAAATTGTTAGTGATAGTTGAAGGGGTAAATGTAGGGCAATGGGTCTGGGTGGGTTGCTCTTCGGAGGGTCGGCGTGGACTTGTTGGGGCGAAAGGCCTGTTTCCACAATGTAAATTATCTTATCTAATCTCCATCTGCGGTATGACCAGTTCACGAAGTGTGCTATCCACGACTCCATCAGCATTGTGTATGCTGCAAAGTGAGTCCATCCAAAGTTCCAGAGCAGTCTTACGTTATAACAGGAGCTGTAACTGGACACACGTCCTTCACGTGAAGGAGGCAGGGACATCAGATGTGTCCCTGGCCTCGCTGAGGACCATCACACAGCTTTAAGATCTTCTGCCATTTTTAACTTTAAATTTAAAATCAGTCTTAGATTAGGTAAGCGAAAAAGGAACTTTTGTTTCCTAAATCACTCAATAAAACACTACAAAAAAAGAAAAACCTTACCAGAGTGTTCCTTTGTTTGGTTCGTGGAGGAGGGCGGCTGGGAGACATTACACGTGTATGGTCGAGGGTTCAGCCACCACCCAAATAAAACGGTTTCATTCATCTTCTCAGAAGACCTCTAATCCTCACTCTCACCTCCCCACAAATGGCTCTAACATGGCTCTTATTTCCCTTTCTTTATTGACTAACTCCACTTGCCTGATAGTGCAATTTAAGTTTTTCTAAATCAAATGAATTGTCTGTTTTACTGTACAAGTGCTTGACCAACTTCATTGCAATTCCAGCTTTCATTTTGGACCTGGTTAATCCAATTCTAACCTCTTTGCTAAGTCTGACAGCACATCTTTGCTCTGGCTTTCTAAACTGTCTTCGCAAATTTGGGAAGCTCTTCAAACTTATTTAGCAATCTTAAGAATCATTTCCCTCACTTTTAATTTAACCATCCACAAGTAACCGAAATTAAACAATAAATTATTTGATGATCAGGACACGAATCAGCAAGTGTTTACATTTGCTGGGATGTTTTCTGCGTCAAATCATTGCAAGTCTTTTCAAATCCCTGACTGGATCTGTCTAAACCCGATCGAATCTCGGACCCAAGTCCACAGACTTTTACAACGGCGGTGAACCACACTGTTACTTCAGCACAATCACCCTGAAAAACTCGCTTAGACTTGCAATCTGTTAATATATAAGTGACAAAAACCCTCAATGTCTACTATTTAAAGAAAGTAACGTCAAATTATTTTAACGCTGAAAGTGATCAATGAACAGCTTTTCACAATTTAAAGATTGCCCCACTTCTCTTAAATGCTTATTATCTGCCAAAAATCGATAACAATGTGATGTTCCAATAAGACACTTCTACAAATTACATCAACTTAATTTCAAACCCACACAGCCACTTTCATCTTCTATGACAGTCTTTCACATGAGAAGATACCTTTCATGAAGTGTTTTCTAATTGTTTGGAGAGCAATATGTCAGATCTCATGGCTTTTCAGTCTTGTTGGCAGGTGCTCACTCTGACCATTTTCAAAAGATCTGCAATTTATACCCACCCCAGACTTGGATCGTCTCATTCGTTCGAGGTTGACAAAACTGTAGTTAAAATTACACAACTCCAGGTTAGAGTCCAACTGGCTTATTTGGAAGCACTAGCTTTCGGAGCACTGCTACTTCATCAGGTGGTTGTGGAGTTTAAGGTCAATAGATACAGAATTTATAGCAATAGTTTACAGTGTGATG
>NW_025170872.1:0-1789 GCF_004010195.1 Chiloscyllium plagiosum | reverse complement strand
GCAAAGAAAAAAAAGGCCCCTCAAACTATCACGAGTATCAAGGAAAGTACGGGTATTTTGACTCATGATCATAAAAAGATTAATGCAATCTTTAGAAAATTTTATTTTGATTTACATAAATCACAGGATTGTGAAGACAGGACTAGGAGGATGCAATCAAATTTTAAAAATTTGACCTTTCCGGGCCTAACTCCGGAACAGGTATCGGTCTTAAATGCTCCCCTAACAGTCCAAGAAATACTTGACGCAATCAGGCAACTTCAGCGCGGTAAGGCACCTGGCCCAGATGGTTTTCAAGCTGAATTCTATAAAGAATTTACAGAAATATTGGCTGGTCCACTTATGGACATGTATAATTATGCATATAGTCAGGGCTGTCTCCCGCCTTCGCTGAAAGAGGCAAATATCTCTCTTATCCTTAAAAAAGGAAAGGATCCAGAAGATTGTACGTCATACAGACCAATATCCTTGCTAAATGTAGATTTTAAAATCCTTTCTAAAACTTTAGCATTGAGATTAGAAAGGGTACTGCCACATATCATAAAGGAGGATCAGACGGGGTTTATTAAGGGCCGTAGATCATCCAATAATATTTGAATATGATTCAAGCTGCCATCAGTGAAAGATACAAGGAGTAGTAGTTTCATTAGATGCGGAAAAGGCATTTGATAGGGTTGAATGATTATATTTATTTTACACATTGGAAAGGTTTGGCATTGGAAAGGTGTTTACCAAATGGGTCTCAACATTGTATAGTGATCCCAAAGCAGTTGTGGTTATCAATGGATTAGGTTCGGATAGCTTCAGTGTGGATAGGGGCTGCCGTCAGGGATGTCCTCTCTCGCCATTGTTATTTACGCTAATAATTGAACCACTAGCAGAAGCTATACAGGCTGATCCTAATATAACAGCCCCGAGGATTGGTACAGGTAAACATAAAATTACCATTTATGCAGATTATGTTTTTCTATTCCTCAGTAATCCTCTGATGTTCGTACCTCGCTTAATCCAAGTTATTAATACATTTAGCGCATTCTCAGGCTATAAAATTAATTTCGCAAAATCGGAGGCTATGCTAATGGGTGGCCTTGCTATGATACCCCACTTAGTGGACGGATCCCTTTTTCCCTTTCGTTGGTCCCTGGAGGGTTTCTTATATTTAGGCATTTTTATTACCCCAGTATTTGGTCAGTAATACAAGGCTAACTTTCTGCATTTACTGGAAAGGATAAGGCAGGACCTTCAGCGATGGGGAGACCTTCCAATTTCCTGGCTGAGTAGAATAGCACTAATTAAAATGAATGTCCTGCCCCGTCTCCTATACCCTATGAGAATGCTTCTGGTGATGCTGCCAAGGCTGGCACTACGTAAATTATATGGCTGGTTGGGTTCCTTTATCTGGAAACATAGACGGCCCCTCATTAAGCTGATGAAGCTACAGCTTCCACAGGCAAGGGGAGGATTGAACTTCCCAGATTTTAGGAAATATCAGTTAAGTTCCCTATTAAGTTACATAGCTGATTGGGTCTTGTCTGACCCACAATCATTCTGGCTGGACATTGAGGCTTCTCAAGTAAAATGCCCACTTATTAACCTTTTATTTTCAGACAAGAGGAAAATCATTACGGATCACTGTAAAAACCCTATAATACTAAATACAATTAAAGCTTGGAATATAATGCGGCAAAATTAGGGCAACTCACATAAAACATCCCCCTATGCGCCGCTAGTGGGAGCATGGGGATTCCAACCGGGTTTTGCAGATGCCACTTTTAAACTCTGGAGATCC
>NW_025170871.1:0-1789 GCF_004010195.1 Chiloscyllium plagiosum | reverse complement strand
CTAATCTAATCTAAAACACTCCTCCCTATCAGGTGAAGTGGATCACAGGGAATGGATCTGGGTGGGATGCTTTTTGGAGGGTCAGTATGGACTCGATGGGTGAAATGGCCTGCGCCAGATTGTAAGGATTCCATCACTTTATGATTCCAGTTCAGATATGTCTTAACTTCAAGCAGTTAAAACAGATAGGGTTCTTGACTTCACCTTCCACCTGAGCACCACCATTACTGTCCTGTGGAGGGCTCTCTCTCTCTCTCATGGTGCTCAGTTCCCTTCACACCGCAATCCTTTCCAGCTGATCCATGACTAGAAGAGGGTTTCTCCTGGAACAAGGGTTTTGAATCACTTTGTAATCATAGAATGATAGAGTCATAGAGATGTACAGGATGGAAACAGACCCTTCGGTCCAACCCGTCCATACTGACCAGATATCCCAACCCAATCTAGTCCCACCTGCCAGAACCAGGCCCATATCCCTCCAAATCCCTCCTATTCACATACCCATCCAGATGCATTTAAAATGTTGCAATTCTACCAGCCTCCACCACTTCCTCTGGCAGCTCATTCCATACATGTACCACCCTCTGTGTGAAAGAGCTGCCCCTTAGGATTTTTTATATCTTTCCCTTCTCATCCTAAACCTATGCCTTCTAGTTCTGAACTCCCCAACCCCAGGGAAAAGACTTTGTCTATTTATCCTAACCATGCCCCTCATAATTTTGTAAACCTCTATAAGGTCACCCCTCAACCTCTGACATTCCAGGGAAAACAGTCCCAGGCTGTTCAGCCTCTCCCTATAACTCAAATCCTCCAATCGTGGCAACATCCTTGTAAATCTTTTCTGAATTCTTTCAAGTTTCACAACATCTTTCCGATAGGAAGGAGACCAGAAATGCACGCAATATTCGAACAGTGGCCTCACCAATGCCCTGGACAGCCGCAACATAACCTCCCAACTCCTGTGCTCAATACTCTGACCGATAAAGGAAAGCATACCAAACGCCTTCTTCACTATCCTATCTACCTGCGACTCCACTTTCAAGGAGCTATGAACCTGCACTCCAAGGTCTTTTTGTTTAGCAACACTCTCTAGGACCTTACCATTAAATGTATAAGTCCTGCTAAGATTTGCTTTCCCAAAATGCAGCACCTCACATTTATCTGAATTCAACTCCATCTGCCACTTCTCAGCCCATTGGCCCATCTGGTCAAGATCCTGTTGTAATCTGAGGTAACTCTCTTCGCTGTCTACTACACCTCCAATTTTGGTGTCATCTGCAAACTTACTAACTGTACCTGTTATGCTCGCATTCCAAATCATTTATGTAAATGACAAAAAGTAGACGACCCAGCAGTGATCCTTGTGGCACTCTACTGGTTACAGGTCTCCAGTCTGAAAAACAGCCCTCCACCACCACCCTCTGTCTTCTACCTTTGAGCCAGTTCTATATCGAAATGGCTAGTTCTCCCTGTATTCCATGAGATCTAACCTTGCTAATCAGTCTCCCATGGGGAACCTTGTTGAACGCCTTACTGAAGTCCATATAGATCACATCTACCGCTCTGCCCTCATCAATCTTCTTTGTTACTTCTTCAAAAAACTCAATCAAGTTTGTGAGACATGATTTCTCACGCACAAACCCATATTGACTGCTCCTTGGATGCTGCCTGAACTGCTGTGCTCTTCCAGCACCACTAATCCAGAATCTGGTTTCCAGCATCTGCAGTCATTGTTTTTACCTTTATCCCTAATCAATCCTTGCCTTTCCAAATACATGTATATCCTATC
>NW_025170870.1:0-1789 GCF_004010195.1 Chiloscyllium plagiosum | reverse complement strand
TCAAAACAGCGACAAACTCTTCAGATCAACAAATGCCCTTGTTGTTTAATAATTATTAGAAAATCGGATTGTCTTTTTAGTTCATTTTGAATTGTAATGGAGCCAGACCAGCATTAATTGCCCTTGAGATGTTCCACTCCAGTTGATGTTGGTCCATCCAAGTGGCTGTTGGGAGGGAATGCCAGCTGTGCATCACATGTGCCGGTTTAACTGGGAGTAAATATTACTGGTGAGGAACAGCTCGCAGGATAACAGACTCTTTGTCAATATGAATATATGGGAAGGAATTTAATAGTCTTCAGAGAAATAACATCCTTACACGAGAAGTCTATATAATAATGAAGCGAAGTCTGTTTTTATGTTATTGGTGAACGTATAATAATGGTGTCAAACAGCTGGAATAATGCTGATGCTGTCGTTGGACGATTCTTACCCTGAGCATGTGAATTATCCTGGATGATTTCAGAGATGGCTGGGCTGTCCTAAGTTGAGTAAATGCTGATTCTCCATGGGATGATGCTTGTTTGTAATCTCACCACCGACTAAGCACAGTTCGTTGGAACAAATCAAGTCCAATTCGTTGCTGCTTCAGAATAGATCAGACATTTCATGGCTGCCACCACATGGAATCATGTAATAAAGACAAGGCCTGTCGAGTCTGTACCACCCAGTGCTGATACAAGTGTTTTATAATGTTTGTGAGGTTACCTTCCTGTACTATCCTCCCAGGCAATGCATTTTTAACACATATCATGCTCTGGGTTCGAAACAGATTTCACAAATCCTCTGGTAGTATATTCTCTTTAACTTCAAACGTATTTCCCATTGTTTTTGCCCCTTTGACTAAGGGGAATACTTGTTGTCTGTTCACTCGTCCCATACCTCTTATGCTATAATACACCTCTGTCAGGTTCACCCCTCACCTTTCTCTGCTCCAAAAGCAAATGTAACCTATCTTCATGGTTTGTGTTCTCCCTTGTCTTGTTACATCTTCCAAAGTGCAGCATCTCACATATTTCACAGTTACCTTTTATCAGTCATTGATCTGGCCATCTGAAAATCTGTTTGTACCCTCCTGTAACCAACATGTTCCTGCTCACTGTGACCCACCTGGATAATCATTGTGTCATCGACAACATTGTTTATCGTCGTCCAACATTGTTTATCATCCTCTAACATCCCCCCCCCCCCCACATATACCACATTCTTATCATCACAATTTATGAAATTCAGAAACAAATCTTGATTTTCTTCCTGTGGTTGCCGAATTGGGAATTCCAGTCTCTTGTTTTTCCTATTTTGGTGAATTTACACCGTGAATCAGTTGTGGCAGTTGTGGTCTTTTGTGAGGGAGCCACAAACAGTATTTTGGACGTGGAGCTGAAATCTGCTTTTGTCCTCCGCCCCTCTGCATGTATTATTCGTAATTCTTGGACATAATTAATCTTGGACTAGCGTTTGGCACCTTGCCCTGCAGCATTTTCATTTCACGTGGGCCTGCAGCTTATTCTTTACAACATTCGCTGCAATAGTCAGAGCTGAAAGAACTTTTTCATCTGCAGGATGGGCACAAGCTCATTCATTATTTTTCTTTCAAAGAGCTAGAGCAATGATGATAAAGATTGAATTAAATTCTGGATTATAAACACACTGTAGAAGATCAATTCATGTTCTTATTTCTACATTGAATTGGAAGCAAATTAAAATAACAAACACCCACGGTTCAGAATATTGTTTGAAAAGTGATGTCATGTTTAAATAATGCATTAAGGAAGACTATGCATCAATT
>NW_025170869.1:0-1789 GCF_004010195.1 Chiloscyllium plagiosum | reverse complement strand
GCAAATGGCACGCATTTATTCAATGATACAGACCGCACGTGTTTATTCAATGAGTAGAGCTTCTCTCATTCATTCAATGTGTCAAGCTTAACGCTTTCATTCATTGAAACAAATTGAATTCGTTGAATCATTGAATCTAACTACAATCATTGATTCAGTGAAGCAAACCTTATTCCTTGGTTCAATGGAACAAACCTAACTCACTTACTGAGTGAACCACACTACACAAGTACATTTGATGAAAGAGGCTGCACTTGTAAATTGAATGATTAGTGCTACTGACATTGGTTCAGTGCCACAAGCATAACGCATTGATTCAATAAAACAAATTGCACACACTTCGTTCATGAAGCAAACTGCATTTGTCAATTCAATGAATTCAGCTCCTCTCATTCATTCAATGTCACCAGATTCACACCTTTTCTCAATCAAAGTGCATACATTCACTCCATGATCCAAACTAACCGTTTTACTTCAATGAGTAGAGCTTCTCTTATTCATTCAATGTGTCAAGCTTAACGCTTTCATACACTGAAACAAACTGCATTCATTGATTCATTGAATCAAACTTTCATGATTGCTTCAAGGAATCAAACGTTACCCAATGTTTCAATGAAACAAACTTAACACGCGTATTTAGTCGGTGAAACCACACACGTTCATTGAATGTAATAGACTGCACTTTGTCAATTCAAAGAGTAGAGATACACTCATTCAGTCAATGGCACACCTTTCACGCATTGTCTCTATCAACCTGCACACGTTCATTTCATGAACTAAACTGCACGTGTTAATTCAATGACACTGCTGCTCTCATTCATTCAATGTATCAAACTCAAAGCTTCCATTCAATTATACAACTGCATTCGTTGAATCATTGAAGCAAACTACGATTATTGATTCAATGAATCAAACCATATTCCTTGTTTCAATGGAACAAAGCTAACTCACTTACTGAGTGAACCACATTGCACAAGTACATTTGATGAAACACGCTGCTCTCGTCAATTGAATGAGTAGAGGTACTCACATTGTTTCCGTGCCACAAGCATAACGCATTGATTCGATAAAACAAATTGCACACACTTAGTTCATGAAGCAAACTGCATTTGTCAATTCCATGAATACAGATACTCTCATTCATTCAATGTCAAAAGATTCACACATTGTCTCAATCAAGCTGCACACTTTCACACCATGAACCAAACTGCTCGTTTTACTTCAATGAGTAGAGCTTCTCTCATTCATTCAATGTGTCAAGCTTAACGCTTTCATTCAATGATACAAATTGAATTAGTTGAATCATTGAATAATTGATTCAATGAAGCAAACCATATTCTTAATTCAATGGAACAAACCTAACTCACTTACTGAGTGAACCACACTGCACAGGTTCATTTCATGATAGACGATGCACTTATCAATTGAATGAGTAGAGGTATCCACATGGGTTCAGTGCCACAAGCATAACGAATTGATTCAATAAAACAAATTGCACACACTGATCATGAAGTAAACTGCATTTGTCAATTCAATGAATTCAGCTACTCTCATTCATTCAATGTCACAAGCTTCACACATTGTCTCAATCAAGCTGCATACTTTCACACCATGAACCAAACTACCCGTCTTAATTCAATTAGTAGAGCTTCTCTCATTCATTCGATATGTCAAGCTTAACGCTTTCATTCAATGATACAAGTTGAATTAGTTGTTCATTGAATAATTGATTTGCTCCAATGAATGAATGCGTTTAGCTCATTGCATTGAATGCATGGCCGGAGCTCTA
>NW_025170868.1:0-1789 GCF_004010195.1 Chiloscyllium plagiosum | reverse complement strand
CTTGAGTCCACGCTAGGATCACTTGAGTTTATACTGGGCCCACTCACATGGTGTTTGAGTGCAGGACAAGAGGTAAGTGAAGAAGAAAGAAACCAAGAAAAGAGAAAAAAGAAAAGCAGTTGGAGCAGATGAGTCCCAGCTCAGCAGGTGAACTCAACGACAATCTTGATGATGTACTGGTGGTGAAGTGAGTGAATATTCAAGATGGTGGATAGGGTGACAATGGATTGTTTTGTTTTGGATAGTGTTGTTGGAGCTGGACTCATCTAGGCAAGTGCAGAATATTCCTAAGGACTACATATATTTTATTTGGAAATATAAACTGAAAAATGGAAGTTTGGAATATTAGCCTTGTTTTACAACTTAAAGGAAAACTGGAACTGTGTAGGGATTTTTTTGATGAACTGGATTTGACACTTTTGAGAGATCCTGGCAACTATCCAGCAACAGATGTAGATAGGTTGTAAGTGCTGTTCTGTCATAGAGCTGAGGTGGGTCTCAGACATTCAAACTGTCTCTCTCAATCTGTTTAAGTAGAAAGAAGTAACACTCAAAGACTCTGCAAAAAAAAAGTTAACTAGGAGAAAGTGAGGACTGCAGATGTTGGAGATCAGAGTCGAAGAGTGTGGTGCTAGAAAAGCACAGCCGGTCAGGCAACATCCGAGGAACAGGAAGGTCAATGTTTCGAGCGTAAGCTCTTCATCAGGAATGGTGAAGAGCTTATACTCGAAATGTCGACTCTCCTGCTCCTCAGATGCTGCCTGACCGGCTGTGTTTTTCTACCACTACACTTCGAAAAAATATGTTAACTCAAGCCAACTAGGGCTAACCGATTGTTGCGAAAACTAAAATTAATTTGGGAGAAAGTCATCTCATATCCTCTATGTGGTTTATCCTCTGATTCATAGGCTTTGTGCCTTTTTGCCTATGTTTCTCACCCACCGTAATCCTGCAAAACCCCTTTGTCTCATTTGTCCTATGTGTGAATTAATGTAAATTTGCATTAAAAAGGGATGCAGTTTACTATTTATTAATAATCTGATTGTGCTACATGTTACAGGATAAATATGGTTTTGTTTTATTGCTCATTGATGAAATCTGGTGTGAGTTTATTTTATCTTATGACTTGGAGATGCCACTATCATACAAAGTTAAGAATCACACAACAACAGGTTATAGTCCAAAAGATTTAATTGGAAGAGTTAGTTTTTAGAGGGTTGCTCTTTCATCAGGCAGTATAAGATCATAAGACACAGAACTTATTGCAAAAGTTTAAAGTGTGATGTAACTGAAATTATATTTTGAAAAAGATCTGGATTGTTTGTTAAGTCTTTCATCTTTTAGAATGAGCATGTTGGTTTCAGTTCTTTCATATGTAAATCTCAGAACATTTAAAAGCTACATTCTCAAATGAACTTTAACAATTGGTGTCATGTCGACCCAGATAATGCACTGAAAGTTTGAGCTGTCCTGTGTGAGACTGTCTGTGCCACAATGGTCAGACTGATTCTAATCTACAAAATGGATTTACCGAAACTTACATGGATTCATGCAGTTTTTGAGAAAAGTAAAATTTAATTCTGCAAGTACAAATTCACCCCACTAACATATGTGTATGCGTGCATGTGGGTGTGGGGGTTATGAGTGTCTGTGAGACTGTGTGTGTGAGTGCAAGTGTAAAGGGTTAAATTGTGAGAGAGTGCACGTGAGAGTGTGGGAGTGTATGTACGTGCGTGCGTATGAGAGATGGTCAGCGTTTGTGTGTGTGTGTGTGTCTGTAGGAGTGTGT
>NW_025170867.1:0-1789 GCF_004010195.1 Chiloscyllium plagiosum | reverse complement strand
TCTTTGTAACTTTGTCTGTCCCTGTGTTTGTCCATCTCTGGTGACCTTGCGATCATTAGCACGAGGAAGCCCCTTAAGTAAAGGACATTGTGTGACAATGCTGTCACTTAAAAAAAAAAGTTCTCCGTTTTGTAAATAAGAGATCTTAAAGGCCAAACTGCCTACTGAAAACGGCTCAAGTAAATAACTTACGACGCTTTTAGGGGTTTTTAATAAATAGTAGTAACACTGGCCTAGTAACTGATCCATAGCTACTACTCCCTCCGAAACCTGACTTGATGCTGATTCCTCCTGGATTGGAGAACTGTATGCAAGAATGTATGTCTGAATGTTCCTTTTCGCCAAAGGGTGTGGTTCGGTGATGTTAGTATACTGGAACAATTCATTTGTAGAAGGTACTGTATCGATTATTCGGTCAAGATTTCCAATAGTTAAATTATTCTAAATTCCACTTAATTTTGTATGGATTTTCATAACAGTGTTTAATTATATTGTGTTTTGCTTAATGATGAATGGTTTGACCAGTAGCATCACATCTGAACACCCAAATCACATTACCTTTAAAATAAGAAAAGGTTGGCATCCAAGCTCCCTTCTTAAAATAGCTTGAGGCAGTTTGGTTGGTCTACAGCAAACTGGGGACTCTTGTCTGGATCTAAATAGATAATACCAAATTCGGTTTAGAATTTGCAAACAGGCCATTCGACCCAACAAGTCCACACCGACCCTCCGAGAAGTAACATAACCTTAAACACTTACCCCGACTAAGGCAACTAAACCACACATCTCTGAAAACTATGAACAATTTATCATGGTCAATTCACCTGACATGTCCATCTTTGGATTATGGTAGGAAACCAGAGCATCCAGAATAAGCTCATGCAGGCAGTGGAGAGTATGCACCGGGAAACTATTGGGTTCAAAGGTCGCGTATGATAGTTGTTAGTGCCTTTTGATCCGGATGTTGAATTCGGTTGGTTTAAACAATGTTTTGTGTATAAAGATTCAGTCACTAAGAGGTCTCTGGGTGTGGAAAAGTGAAGTTGGGGGTTTTACAAAAGGTAATGAAGGCAAAACTGTAGGAATTGACAGACAAGCTAGAGTTGGGGTTGTGTTTGTCTGTGAGAAAATGAGAGATAATTACAGCTATAGCTCAGCAATTACATTTGTTGGAACCGCCATCAGACTCTTACGAAATGGCTGGAATTCAATTTCAAATGATTCTCTTTGAACATGAGAAGGAATTGAAACAGTTTGAATTATGATGAAGAGTTGAAATAAAAGAAAAGGAAATGAAGAACAAAGAAAAGGACAGAAGAAAAGCAGAGAGTTTCAACTTAAACAGTTAGCAATTAGAGAGGAAAGTTGACATAGAAGGCGGAGATGAAGGTAGACGGTCGGCGGGATGAGGAGGATAGTGAGGTTGAGCAACCCTCTTGTTACCAATGGCTAATGGGGTTCTGTTCGAATGCATCCAGGCATTATTTAAATTTGATGAGAAGGATGTGGAAGCTTTTTGAATTTCATTTGAGAAAGTGGCTAAACAAATGCAGTGACCAGTGACCATGTGGATTTTCTTGATCCAAACAAATCTAATAGGTATTTGCATCCCTATCGGAGGAGGTATCCGGCCAGTATGGGGTGGTGAAGAAAGCCATCTGAAGTGCATATGAGCTTGGGCCAGAAGCCGACAGACAGCATTTCCGGAATCTAAAAAAAGGTCTCTGGTTAAACGCACATTGAGTTTGAAAGGATAAAACAAAGTAATTTTGAATAGTGCGTAAGGGTA
>NW_025170866.1:0-1789 GCF_004010195.1 Chiloscyllium plagiosum | reverse complement strand
TTTTCGGATCTTCCAAAATTGTTAAAACCTCCTCTTTGTCATCCTCAATCCCATCTAATCTTGTAGCCTGTATCTCCATATTCTCACTAACATTGCCCTTTTCCATGTGAACACTGATGAAAAGTATTCATTAATGCTTCCCGTATGGCCTCAGATTCCACACAAAACTTCCCACTACTGTCTTTGATTGGCCCTAATCTTACTCTAGTCATTCTTTTATTCCTGATATACCTATAGAAGGCCTCAGGGTTTTCCTTGATCCTATCAACCAACAACTTCACATGTTCCCTTCTGGCTCTTCTTAGCCCTCTCTTTAGATCTTTTCTGGCTAACTTATAAATCTCAAGACCCAGAACTGAGCCTTTATGCCTCATCCTCACATAAGCCTTCTTCTTCCTCTTGACAAGAGCTTCAGCTTCTTCAGTAAACCATGGCTCCCTCTCTCGACAACTACCTCCCTACCTGATCAGTAAATATGTATCAAGGTCCCACAGTAGCTGTTCCTTGAATAAGCTCCACATTTGAGTTGTGCCCATTCCCTACAGCTTCCTTCCCCATCCTATGCATCCTAAATCTTGCCTAATCATATCACAATTGCTTTTCCCCCAGTTATATCTCTTTCCCTGTGGTATATACCTATCCCTGCCCATTGCTATTGTTAACATAACCAAATAATGGTCACTATCGCCAAAGTGCTTACCTACCTCCAAATCCAACACCTGGCTGGGCTCATTCCCCAGTAACAAATTCAATATGGCATTGTCCATTGTTGGCCTGTCTACATACTGTGTCAGAAAACCCTCCTGCACCCACTGGATAAAAGCTGACAAAAACTAAAGTACTTAAACTGTAGTGTTCCCAGTAAATATTGGGGAGGTTAAAGTCCCTCATAATAACTAGTCTGTTACTCTAGCTCCTGTTGAGTTCTTTGAGATGGTGACCAAACGGGTGGATGAGGGTGAAGCAGTTGATGTGGTGCATTTGGATTTCAGTAAGACGTATAATGAGGTTTCCCATGGTAGCTTATTGCACCAAATACAGATGCATGGGATTGAGGGTGATTTAGTGGTTTGGATCAGATGTTGGCTAGCTGAAAGAAAACAGAAGGTGGTGGTTGATGGGAAATGTTCATCCTGGAGTTCAGCTAGTAGTGGTTTATCGCAAGGATCTGTTTTGGGTCCACTGCTGTTTGTCATTTTTATAAATACCCTGAATGAGGGTATAGAAGGATGGATTAGTAAACTTGCAGATGACACCAAGGTCAGTAGAGTTGTGGATAGTGCCGAAGGATATTGCAGGTTACAGAGAGACATAGATAAGCTGCAGAGCTGGGCTGAGAGGTGGCAAATGGAGTTTGATATGGAAAAGTGTGAGGTGATTCACTTTGGAAGGAACAACAGGAATAAAGAGTACTGGTCTAATGGTAAGATTCTTGGTAGTGTAGATGAGCAGAGGGATCTCGTACATAGATCCCTCAAAGTTGCCACCCAAGTTGATAGGGTTGTTAAGAAGGCATATGGTGTGTTAGCTTTTATTGGTGGAGCGATCGAGTTTCGGAGACATGAGGTCATGCTGCAGCTGTACAAAATTCTGGTGCGGCCGCACTTGGAGTATTGCATACAGTTCTGGTCACCGCATTATAGGAATGATGTAGAAGCTTTGGAAAGACAATCACTAGGATGTTGCCTGGCATGGAGGGAAGGTCTTATGAGGAAAGACTGAGGGACTTGAGGCTGTTTTCTTTAGAGAGAAGAAAGTTGCGAGGTGACTTAATTGAGACATATCAGCT
>NW_025170865.1:0-1789 GCF_004010195.1 Chiloscyllium plagiosum | reverse complement strand
TGGCAGTGTAAATGAACAGAGAGATCTCGGTGTCCTGGTGCATTAATCCCTAAAAGTTGCCACCTAGGTGATAGGGTTGTTAAGAAGGCATATGGTGTGTTGGCGTTTATTGGTAGCGGGATTGAGTTTTGGAGCCAAGAGGTCATGCTTCAGCTGTACAAGATACTGGTAAGGTCGCACCTGGAGTATTGCATGCAGTTGTGGTCACTGCATGAGAGGTAGGATGTGGAAGCTTTGGAAAGAGTTCAAAGGAGATTTACTAGGATGCTGCCTGGTATGGAAGGAAGGTCTTAAGAGGAAAAGCTAAGGGAACTGAGGCTGTTTTCATTGGAGAGAAGGAAGTTGAGAGGTGACTTAATCAAGACATACAAGATAATCAGAGGGTTAGATAGGGTGGAAAGTGAGAGCCCTTTTCCTTGGATGGTGAAGGCTAGCACAAGGGGACATAGATTTAAATTGAGGGGTGGTAGATTTAGGACAGATATTAGGGGTAGTTTCTTCACTCAGAGAGTAGTAGGGGTGTGAAACGGCCTGCCTGCAACAGTAGTAAACTCGCCGACGTTAAGGGCATTTAAATGGGCATGGGACATGCATATGGATTATAATGGAATGGTGTAGGTTAGATGGGTATCAGATTATTTTCACAGGTCAGTGCAACATCAAGGGCCGAAGGGTCTGTACTGTGCTGTAACGTTCTATGTGCTATGAGAGAGGAACTGCCAAGCCACCAGCATCTGCACACTGCCCAGAATGTAGCTCTCTTAAAAGGTACCTTTGTCGATCAGTAATCTGTGAAGCAGGATGCCCAAGGAGAAAGAATGAAGACCAAAATACAGGGGAGAACGAAAGCTGCCTGGTTTTGAGATAAGATGTTTTATTTTGTAAATCGTAATCAGGAGTTTTATCGGACTAGTATTAAAGAAAGGAAGGTAATAGATAGTTTAAAGTAAGAACTTGTGAATAGTTGTTAGTTAATTATTCTCTATTATACTTTAAGAAATAAAGTTATTAACTTTTACCTTAAATAGTTCTTGGCCACTTGAATTTTTACAGAGAACTGCATGGGATAAATCTTTTCTGTGTTGCTGATTTTAAATTAAGCAGGAGGGTTTACCCTGTGTTGTAACAGTTTGGGGGCTTGGGTCCGTGATTTGAACAGGTTTAGACAGGTTTGAATAGATTTGGGGCTACTAAAAGTCCCAGCAGATTTAAACACTTGCAGGTTAGTATCCTAGATCTTTAAATAAACTGTAGGTGAGGCAATTTGTTTAATTTTGGTGACTTGTGGTTGATTAAACTACAAATGAGAGAAATCGCTTTTAAAATTGCTAAAGAGGTTCTGGGATTCTCACATTTGCCAAGAAAGTTTAGAAGGAAAGAAAAAGGCCATATTTTTAGTGTTAGCAAATAAATTAGATTTGGGTTTAACTAAGGACAAAAGTAAAGCTGAAATTGTAAGGAATTACTCAAACACTTAGGTGTATCAGAGAAACAGACAAGTGCAGCAGAGGTAGAAAAACTTAAATTACATTTGAGAAAAATTGAGTTAAAAGATAAATGAATGGAGAGAGAAGAGAGAAAGAGGAAAGAGGGGGGAGAGAAGGTTCTTAGCTGAGCAAACAGAGAGAAGAAAGGGAGAGACAAAAAGAGAGAAATTTGAATTTGAGAAGTTGCAACATAGTCATCAAAGTCAAGTTAACAGGATGCAGATTAAAAGAGAAGGGAGTGATATATACAGTTATGTCAAAACTCTGCTACATTTTGATGAAAAAGATGTTGAAGCCTTCTT
>NW_025170864.1:0-1789 GCF_004010195.1 Chiloscyllium plagiosum | reverse complement strand
ATATATATTTAACCATTCAGCATAGAGTCTGTGTCCTAAACTGAACAGACTCTAAATCCCCTGATTTTACATATATTTATTGAACCATCCAGCACAGAGTCAATGCCCTAACCTGAGGAGTTTCTGAATCTCCTGGTTATATATATTTATTTAACGAGCCAGCAAAAAGTCAGTTCCTGAAACTGAGGAGACTCTAAACCTCCTGGTTATACCTATTTATTTAATCAGACAGCCCAGAGTCAGTGTCCCAAAACTGAGATGACTCTAAATATCCTGGTTATATATATTTAAACAGACAGTACAGAGTCAGTGCCCTAAATTGAGGAGATTCTAAATCTCCTGGTTTTGTGGCGACTCTAAATCTCCTAGTTATATCTATTTATTTAACCCGCCAACCCACAGTCAGTGCCCCAAAATGAGGAGAATCTAAATCGACCTGGTTATATATATTTAACCAGATAGCGCAGAGTCAGTGCATTAATTGAGAAGATTCTAAATCTCTTCGTTACATATATTTATTTAATCAACCAGCACATATTCAGTGCCCTAAAAAGAGGAGACTCTAAATCTCCTGGTTATATTTCTGTATTTAACCAGCCAGCACAGAGTCAATGCCCTATATTGAGCAGACGCTAAATGTGCTGGTTATATATATGTATTTAATCAGCGAGCACAGAGTCAATGCCCTAACCTGAGGAGACCCTAAATCTTCTGTATATATATATATATTTATTTAACCAGCCAGCAGCAAGTCAGCGCCCTAAACTGAGGAGACTGTAATTCTCCTGGTTCTATATATTTAACCAGACAACAATGAGTCAGTGCCCTAAACTGAGGAGAATCTGAATCTCCTGGTTATATATATTTATTTAACTAGCCAGCAAAAAGTCAGTGCCCCAAATGGAGGAGACTCTAAATCTCCTGGTTATATATATTTAATTAACCAGCCAGCAGAGAGTCAGAGCCCAAGAATGAGCAGGCTCTAAATCTCCTGGTTATGTATATTTTTTTAATCAGCCAGCATAGAATCAGTGCCCTAACATGAGCAGACTCCAAATCCCCTGGTTATATACCTTTAACCAGCCAGCACAGAGTCAATCCTCTAAGCTGAAGAGCCCCTAAATCTCCTGGATGTATCCATTTATTCAACCAGCCACCACACAGTCAGTGCGCTAAACTGAGGACACTCTAAATCTCTTGGTTATTAATATGTATTTATCCATCCAGCACATAGACTGAGCCTTCAGCTGCGGAGACTCTAAATCTTAACCTGCCAGCACACAGTCAGTGCCCGAAACCAGCAGATTTAGAGTCTCATCAGCTTAGGGCACTGACTCTGTGCTGGCTGGTTAAATAAATATATTTATCCAGGAGATTTAGAGTCTCCACAGTTTAGGGCACTGATTCTGGGTTGACTGGTTAAATAAATATACACAAGCAAGAGATTGAGACTCTCCTCAGTTAAGGGCACTGATTCTGTGCTGACTGTTTAGGTGTATATTAAAAGGAATCTTGGAGTCTTCTCAGTTTAGAGCACTGCCTGACGCGTTAAATAAATATACATAACTAGGAGATTTAGAATCTCCACAGCTCAGGGATGTGACTATGTTCTAGATGGATAAATACAGATATAACCAGGTGATTTAGAGTCTCCTCAGTTTAGGGCACTGACTCTGTGCTGGCTAGTTAAATAAATATAGTTATCCAGGAGATTTAGAGTCTCCTCAGTTTTGGGCACTTTGCTGGCTGGTGAAACATATATAAAACCAGAACATTTAGAGTCTCCTCA
>NW_025170863.1:0-1789 GCF_004010195.1 Chiloscyllium plagiosum | reverse complement strand
CTTCAAATACACCATATCATCCTCCGGTATTTTCATCCCCTACTAACAGACCCCCCCCATGAGGGATATATTTCCCTCCGCACACCTGTCAGCATTCCAGAGAGACGATTGTGGGCGGCACGGTGGCACAGTGGTTAGCACTGCTGCCTCACAGCGCCAGAGACCCGGGTTCAATTCCCGCCTCAGGCGACTGACTGTGTGGAGTTTGCACGTTCTCCCCGTGTCTGCGTGGGTTTCCTCCGGGTGCTCTGGTTTCCTCCCACAGTCCAAAGATGTGCAGGTCAGGTGAATTGGCCATGCTAAATTGCCCGTAGTGTTAGGTAAGGGGTAAATGTAGGGGTAGGGGTATGGGTGGGTTACGCTTCGGCAGGTCGGTGTGGACTTGTTGGGCCGAAGGGCCTGTTTCCACACTGTAATCTAATCTAATCTAATTTCTTCCGTGACTCACACTGCGCCTCACACCAGCCCTCACCCCAATCCCAACACCTTTCCCTGCCACCGCAAGAAGTGCAAAGCCTGTACCCAAACCTTCCCCCGACCTCTGTCTGTCATCCCAAAGAGTCCTTCCACATCCGTCCGCAATTTACCTGTACCTCCACTAATGTCATTGATTGTATCCATTGCACCAGTTGTGCTCTCCTATACGTCGGGAGGCCGGACTCCAACTTGCAGATCGTTTCAGAGAACATCTCTGAGAACAGCCCCGTAGCTGAATATTTCAACTCCCCCTCCCAATCTGCCGAGGATATGCAGGTCCTGGGCCTTCTCCATCGCCAAACCATTACCACCCAACGCTTGGAAGAACAGTGCTTCATATTCCATCCTGGCACCCTGCAACCACACGGGATTAATGTGGATTTCACTGGTTTCCTCATCACCCCTCCCCCCATCATATCCAAGTCTAAAGCCTCCAAGTCGGCACCACCATCTTGAACTGTTCATTGCCTTTCCCACCTATCTGCTCTACCCTCCTGTCGAACCTATCACCCTTACCTCCACCTCCATCTGACACCATCATATTCAAAGAATCAGGCCTGATGAGTAATGTTTCATGAAGCCCCGTCACCATCCCTTGGTTTATCCAGACCCACCAGCAGGACATACTCACCAGTGGTGGGGACACCCTGGGATACAGTCAGGGAAGGAGCTACCCTGGAATTCCCCAACATTAATTTCAGAACCCGTGTAAATCATGGTAATAGGTTACAGATGGTCAAAGAAATCGCCTGAAGATGGAAATCTCCTGCCGCCAACTCCACACCTTGGTGATAACTCAGTTCCCCTCAATGTTGAAAACAATTCAGAGGTAGCACTGCAGGTGACAAGAACACAAAGCGTACTCTGTGTGTGGGACTTCATTGTTCATCACCAAGAGTGTCTCCACAGGCCCACCACTGACTGAGCAGGGAGAGGCCTCAAATACACAGCAGCCAGACTGGGGGAAGTGATGGGGGAACCAACAAGAGAGAAACATTCTCACCAAACTCATTATCCCAGATGAATCTGTCCCTGACAGTATCTGTATGAGCAGCCAGCACACAGTCCTGGCAGAGGGGAAGTCTGAGCCTCAAATTGAAGATACTGCCCACTGTGTTACGTAACACTGTCTCTTGTGAAGTAGCATATACATCTAAAGGATTGAGCAAATGAAAAGTGGACATCCATGAGGCACTGTGGGTTATCAGCAGCTGCAGCATCAATGGCCTTCCCTCCATCATAAAGTCAGAAGTGGCCTGTTCACTGATGGTTCTAAAATGTTCAGCACCATTCACAACTACACCGATACTGA
>NW_025170862.1:0-1789 GCF_004010195.1 Chiloscyllium plagiosum | reverse complement strand
TTACTCGATGCGTTTGTTGATAGAGTTCCAGTTGGAATGCCATGCTTCTAGGAATTCTTGTGCGTGCCTTTGTTCAGCTTGTCCTAGGATGGATGTGTTGTTCCAGTTGAAGTGGTGTCCTTCCTCATCAGTATGTAAGGATACTCGTGAGAAACGGTCATGTATTTTTGTGGCTAGTTGGTGTTCATCTATCCTGGTGGCTAGTTTTCTGCCTGTTTGTCTAGTGTAATGTTTCTTACAGTCCTTGCATGGTACTTTGTAAATGACATTAGTTTTGCTTGTTGTTAGTCTGTGTACTGAAGAAGGTCCCCAAACTGTGATTATTATATGATCAAATGTTATTTCAAACTCCGATTAATAGATTTTTTACTCATTAAATGCGTCAAGGAATGTGAGAAAAATGTGAATATATGAAGTTAGGTCATAATCAGGTATGATCTCATTGAATGGCAATACAGGCTTGAGGTGCTAATGGTTTCCTCCTATTCCAATGCTCCCATTTCTTCCCAGATGATGTACTGACCTTTCCTCTAATACTTGAGATATATCGATTGAATCAAATGAGATCATGATTAATCAAGCAGCATACTGGAGCGTTTCTTCATGCTTTTACCTATGACATATGCCCACCGAAACAAAGCAGTTCTGAAGCTAACAATAACAGTTATAACAATATACTCCTTTTTACAGCAATACATGAAAACCTTCTTTATATCAAAAAATGCTCTTGAATCTGTCGACTGAAAACCCCAAATGAATTACTTTAAGAAGAGAGACTGAACCCATATTTCAATGATTTTAGTTTGCAGCCAAAGATGATGATGCATCCTCTACCCTGCTATATGCCTACGCCATTGAGATTGAGTCTACCTGTCTGCAAAAACCACCAAAGACAATGACCTCATGTGAGAATAGGAATTGGGATGTTATGTTGAGTTTGTACAGGATGTTCGTGAACCCACTTCTGCAGTACTGTGTCCAGTTCTGGTTTCCCTGTTATAGGAAAGATATTATTTAGCTGGGGAGTGTACATAAGAGATTTACCGGGATATTGAAAGGAACGGGGGGTTTGCGTCATAAGGAGAGGCTGGAAAGGCTGTGATGTCTTTCACTGGAGCTTGAGAGGTGACCAATAACGAGGTTTATAGTATGACAAAGTGTATAGATAAAGTGAATGGCGGGTATCTTTTCCCTAGGGTGGGGGATTTCAAGACCAGTGGGCATATTTTTAAGATGAGAGGATAAAAATTTTAAAAAGACATGAGGGGCAATTTGTTTTTCCGCAGAGAGTGGTTCATGTGTGGAATGACCTTCTAGAGGAAGTGGTGAATGCTGGTACAGTTACAATGTTTAAAAGATATTTAAATAAATTCATGAATAAGAAATGTTTAGAGGGATATGAGCCAAGTGCAGGCAGGTGGGACTAGTTTAGTTTGGGATAATGGTCAGCATATACTGTTGGACCAAAGGATCTGTTTCCGTGCTGTATGACTCTGTGAATGTGAATGAACTGCACCTGCAATTCTGTTGGTACACCAATCAGGTACTGGGGACCTAACCTGGTGGATACAAACCAATACATTGTATACCCAAGGACAATTCGTCTCTGGCTTTGGAGGGATTCCCAGATATGATGTAGTCAACATACATTCAGAATGCACTGGCCATAACCTCATTGGGTTTCTGGATCCCAGGAAAGGTCATGTGATAACCCAGTATTCTGTGGCACTTTCCAGTATCTACTTTCTCTGTACAACAGGACATGCAGCCAAGATACTGTAGGAATAGA
>NW_025170861.1:0-1789 GCF_004010195.1 Chiloscyllium plagiosum | reverse complement strand
CTTGATCACCACCTTCAACATTCAATCCTGCAGTTCCTCGAAAATCTTGTGCAAGATCATGTTGGATCCCACTGACCATCAACTGAATGCAGAGATGGGGATTTTTCCAAAATAGATTAGAACTAAAAGACAAGCCACAGAAACACCCCAGATGGGACTTGAACCCACAACCCCTGGCTTAGGATGCCAGCGCCTTATCCATTAGGCCACTGGGACCCCACAGGCAGATTGCCAATGGCAGCCTTTAAATACTGCACCCTGAACCACTCAGTGTGTGTTTCTGTCTGTTGCACTCTCACTAATTGGTTCTTACCCCTTCCATCTCATGCTAAATTGTTGGCTGCTTGATAAATTGATCCCGCCTCCCATTTCTCCCCAAATGGACAGATGAGAAATCAACCAAACTCCAACTTTGCACAAATCAAGTCTGAGGAAAATGGAGCAGACAGGAAAATAGCAAAGGGCTCAATGTTATTTTGTGCAGCACTTTCAAGATATTTGCAGTTACTGGGGAAGGAGGAAGTGGAGATATTGCAAAAAGCTGCATTGAGGACAAATCAACAAAATCTTAGCAGGCATTCAGCCCATTGTGGCTGTGCTGTCTCTTTCAGACAATTCACCCCAAGAACTCCCAAATCCCTGAATTATCTTGTGTAAGTTTCTACTAAACAGCATTTGCCATAATCTCAACACAGGGACAATGATTTTTAGCAGAGTAGTTAAAAAATCCAGTCAATTTGGATTGAGATGAAGTTGACATGGGATGAAAATCAGCCACTGCAAAGACCAGGCTTAAAAATGAAATCCCTGAAATCCCTGATTTCAGAGGTCAGTGCCATAGCCATTAGGCCACGAGGGCACTATATTGGCAGACCACTGGAAACAGTTGTCCTCAAATGAGTGCGACAGCCAAGCACACTCCCAGATCTGTGACAACACACTGAGGGACTCACTAAAGGTTCAGGCAGCTGCTGCCAAGGTGTAACAGGGAAACAACACAGTCTCAGGTCTTTCTGACAAATTATCACATCGTTCTTTCAGTTCTCAGACCCTCTTGGTGCCTGACAATGAACAGAGATCGTTTCCTGCCCAAGTAGAATATGCCTTTTTTTTTCACGACACAGAACTTTGAGAAAGGTCAATATTCCAGTGTTTTGTTGGTTCTTTTCTCTCTGCATAGACTGTACACAACTGATTTAGAACCTTTGTATGCATTCCCAAATGATGTTACAAACTGTTTCAATACTTTGTTCATAAAATCAAGATGAAACGCAAATCAAATTTAGTCTCCCTTTGTCCCCATCACCAACAAGAATACTTGAGGAAAGTTGTGAGGAATTCATCAGACCAATGAGACTCCAGGAATTCTTCCAAGATGTCAGCAATGATCCCAATGAGCCAACCAACGAACAGGAACAGTCATCAGAGAGATCCATCGTGGAGCGACCATAGAAGGAGTCGATTTGTATCCCTGAGGAGGGCCGCTGTCCTGGCCTTGAGATGTATGCTCAACCGTCAGGAGATGGGTGAATGCCAGATTTAAAAATCACACAACACCAGGTTATAGTCGAACATGTTGAAGCACTAGCTTTCGGAGCACTGCTCCTTCATCAGGTGGTTGTGGAGAATAAGATTGCAAGACACAGAATTTATAGCAAATGTTTACAGTGTGATGCAACTGAAATTGTATCTTGAGAAAGACCTGGATTGTTTGTTAAGTCTCTCAACTTTTAGAATGGCCAGGTTGGTTTTTGTCCTTTCATATGTAAATTGCAAAACTTTTATTAAA
>NW_025170860.1:0-1789 GCF_004010195.1 Chiloscyllium plagiosum | reverse complement strand
GAATACGTGTGTGAGAGAGAGAATGTGTGTGTATGAGAGAGAGAATGGGTGGGGGGAAGACAAGGCGGTGGGGAAGAGAAGGCGGGGGGGAAGAGAAGGCGGGGGTATCTCATATGCTGCATATAAAGCACCCCGAACCCCTCGATTAGATTCCAGTCTCTCCCACACTCCTGGGTATCTCATATGCTATATATAAACCACCCTGATCCCCTCGATAAGATTTCAGTCTCTCCCTCCCTCCTGGCTGCCTCATATGCGGTATGTAAACCACCCTGAACTCCTCGATTAGATTTGCGTCTCTCTTTCGCTCCTGTTTATCTCATATGCTGTATGTAAACCACCACGAACCCCTCGATTAGATTCCCATCTCTCCATCGCTCCTGGATATATCTTATGCTGTATATAAACCACCCGAACCCCTCGATTAGACTTCAGTCTCTCCCTCACTCCTGGTTATCTCATATGCTTTTATATAAACCACCCCGAACCCCTCGATTAGATTTCAGTCTGTCCCTCACTACTGAGTATCTCATATCCTGTATGTAAACCACCCTGAACCCCTCCATTAGATTTCAGTCTCTCCCTCACTCCTGGGTATCTCATATGCTGTATATAAACCATCCCAAACCCCTCGAATAGATTCCAGTCTCTCCCTCGCTCCTGGTTATAACTTATGCTGTATATAAACCACCCTAAACACCTCGATTTAATTCCAGTCTGTCCCTCACTCTTGAGTATCTCATATCCTGTATGTAAACCACCCTGAACCCCTCCATTAGATTTCAGTCTCTCCCTCACTCCTGGGTATCTCATATGCTGTATATAAACCATCCCAAACCCCTCGAATAGATTCCAGTCTCTCCCTCGCTCCTGGTTATATCTTATGCTGTATATAAACCACCCTAAACACCTCGATTTAATTCCAGTCTGTCCCTCACTCTTGGGTATCTCATATGCTGTATGTAAACCACCCTGAACCCCTCGATTAGAATCCAGTCTGTCCCTCACTCTTGGGTATCTCATATGTTGTATATAAACCACTCCGAAACTCTCGATTAGATTTCAGTCTCTCGCTCGCTCCTGGCTTTCTCATATGCTCTAAATAAACCACCCTGAACCCCTCGATTAGATTCCAGTGTGTTCCTCACTCTTAGGCATCTCATATGCTGTAAATAAACCACCCCGAACACCTCGATTAGATTTCAGTCTCTCCCTCACTCCTGGGTATCTCATATGCTGTATGTAAACCACCACGAAACCCTTGATTAGATTGCAGTCTCCCCCTCGCTCCTGGTTATCACGTATGCTGTATATAAACCACCCCGAACCTCTCGATTAGATTCCAATCTGTTCCTCACTCCTGGGTATCCCATATGCTGTATGTTATCCACCCCGAACCCCTCGATTAGATTTCAGTCTCTCCCTCACTCCTGGGTATCTCATATGCTGTACGTAAAACCACCCTGAACCCCTCGATTAGATTGCAGTCTGTCCCTCACTCTTGGGTGTCTCATATGCTCTATATAAACCACCCTGAACCCTCGATTAGATTCCTGTCTGTCCCTCACTCTTGGGTATCTCACATGCTGTATATAAACCACCCCGAACGCTTCGGTTAGATTACAGTCTCTCCCTCACTCCTGGTTATCTCATATGCTGAAAATAAACCATCCTGAACCCCTCGATTAGATTGCAGTCTGTCCCTCACTCTTGGGTATCTCATATGCTATATATAAACCACCCCGAACCATTCGGCTAGATTACAGTCTCTCCCGGACACCTGGTTATC
>NW_025170859.1:0-1789 GCF_004010195.1 Chiloscyllium plagiosum | reverse complement strand
GCCCACTAGTGCCAATTTCAAAGCTCCGCCAGGTCCAGCATACACACCACACTGTGGCAAGTCTCCAGAATGCACTGGGCCCAGTTTCCAGACTGCACAAGGCACAGTGTCCAGACCATCTGTGGCCCAGTCTCTAGACCGCACCGGTCTGTGTCTTCAAATCGCACCGGTCTGTGTCTTCAAATTGCACCGGACATGGTCTTGAGACTGTCATGGTCCCAATTTCCAATCTGCATCGATCCCAAACTCCAGACCACACTGGCCAAGTCTCCAGACCACATCAGACCCTGAATCCAGACCGCAACGGTCCCAGTCCACAGACTGCACCGGTCCCAGTGTCCAGACAACACCTTTTGCTCTCTCCAAACCTTAACAGACCCAGTCTCCAGACCACACTGGAAACAGTCTCCAGATTGCACCACTCCCTGTCTCCAGACCGCACCGGAGCCAGGCTCCAAACTGCACTGGGACCATTCTCTCGACTGCACGGGGAACAGTCTCCAGACCACCGCAGACCCGGTCTTCAGACAGCAACGGGCCCACTCTCCAAGCCGCAATGGCCCGACTTCTCAGACCACACAGGGCCCAGTCTCCAGGCTGCACTATGCTTGAAATCTCGAGGCCTCACCTCCCCACACCACGCTTTACACGGGGACACACATGCTCCTTTCCCGTCGGACTAACTGGGAAAAGTTAATTTCTTTGTTTAAAATAATACGTCAGAATATAGGGAAAATAGAAAAAAAAAATAATAGCCAAGGAGAGAAGCTCCTGCTGGAATATTTTGTTTCTGCCACCAACCTTTGGACATTTTGCGACTATTTCCTTTTTCAAAGAATAAGTGTGGAGACTCAAAGCTGTTTTTTCCAATTCCTTGGAAAACTCTCTGAGATATTAACAGAAGGAAATGAACATGCACATATATAGACTGTGTGCTGCCTTTGGGTTTGTTTCAGGACGTTGCAATCCATTCTCACTGTAATTTGGAAAAGCAATGGCGTTGAAAGTTTGAGAAAGTGCCAGAAACTTCATCAAAGCTCTTCCAAACTGCAGCACTCAGAGTGGCTTGGATACAGTTGTTCTGGTGTGGTCTGAAAAGCTGTCCATGCGTGACAGATATCTGTCCCACGTTTGTACATCAATGTACTGTGTTCTGCATAGCTTCCTGTGCTGGAAAAATATCTCGTCATGTTTTTTTTTTAATCAATCCACTGCTGTGTGCACAGCTCCCGGTGCTGGACAGATACCTCGTCCAGATTTATACATCAAAGCATGGTGTGATCTCCATAGTTTACCGCAGTCGGCAGATACCTGGGTTGGACGGGCTAGAGCTTTATCTACGCAGAACTCCTCGCTGAATAGATGTTTCATCTGTGTTCATGACTACCTGTAGTGGATTGAGATACCGAAAGCATTTCACCTGATCGGCAATGCCTTTAAATCACATTCTTGTGTAACAAGCGAATTAATGTATTAAATTTGGCCAGGGGAATGGGACACAATTTTGACATGATCAAGACAGTGACACCTTCTCCTGCGATAAACTGTATTTAACCAATCAGGTGAGAGTTCATCCCCAATGGAAATGGGTCGGAATGCAGCGAGGGACATTAAAAAGGGTTTACAAACTTTTATTGAGATATTTAAGATCTGTGCACAGTTTGAAAGCAGGTGAATAAAAAAGGATGGATAATCTTTCCACCCGTGTTTGATCCGTTGCTGATTTGTCTGTGTATGAGTATTTTATAAAGTCATGGCACTCCTCGGGAGAAGGGCAAGTCAAATCGAT
>NW_025170858.1:0-1789 GCF_004010195.1 Chiloscyllium plagiosum | reverse complement strand
TGAGACATGAATGACAAAAGGATCAGTATGTGGAAGACAGCATCACCACACAGACACATTTCCTCAATGTTAGGACATATGAAACCGATTGTGAATAATCTCAGAGAGATATAAGTGGCAAAGATTCGCCATGGACTGGATGGACTGTCCAGCTTCTGTGTGCGTGGGAATGACGCCACGTGTTTAAGCCGTCCCTTGCCGTATCACTGGGACAGCGGGCGAAACAATGGATCATTTTTAACCCTACATTCCGCGTTGGGCTGTCAGCAGCAACGCAGCTCCGGGCCGTTTTGATGACTGTCAGTGAGTGTGCATTTCTCTTGGATCCTCTTCATTTGCGATTCGTGGTGGCTCAAATATCGCAGCAAAGAAACGGTCGCACGTTTTGCATTGGACATTCTGCAGGATTGCTGTGAGAAGAATTCTGAACACCACACAGGCTGCACTCGAGAGAAGTCATATTATTTACCTGAAGGAAGAATCCCCAGTGTCAATTTGTTCCTTCCCCGCCAGCTCAGCATCTTTCTATTTCTCGGATAAGACACCTTTGGAGAAAATCCACAAATAAAGTTGCTAACTTCCTGTCGTGTCATTGACTTCTTCCACCGCAAGTGATTGACACTGAGCAGAAGAGAGAATGGACTCTGCCCTCACCCAGCACAGCTTACACATAGAAACAAAGTTGTCCACCAGTGGAGACAGCCAGGTCCCTTTTTACGGGACAAACAGCAGCATTAGGGAGCAGGGAGTCAGAATGGGAAGCAGATACTCTGGAAACACGTTGATGCTTGGAATTCTGGAGCAATGTGGAATGGAATTTAAACTGAGAAAAAGTGAGTTGCTGGCAGAGTTGGGCACTGCATCCAGGCTGTGGCTCATTGCTCAAGGGATATATTTTTCTTTTGAGCTTTCAGTGGTTTAGATATACCATTCAAATTCCGGAGGGACCCATATGTCCTGTCTACACTTCCGCAAAAATATTCGATCAATAACCTCAAAAAGTAGATTATCTAAATGACGTCAGACTGCCTGAAGTCAGGATGGGCAAGACCCAGCATTGCAGTAAATGCGACAAAGGGAAGCACATTGAAAGTTAAAACATGGGTTTCGGATTGTTGTCTGTGTCAATCCGATTCTAAGTGAGTCTTTCAGCTGCATTATTGTTCAGTTCTGCACGTGAAACTTCAGTAAGTGGGGAAGTGAAGTGATTGGTGCCAGCGCTGAACAGAGTGAAGTGAATGGTGTAGTGTATGTGCAATGTCAGTTGTGAATGTAGATTGGAAAATTGGGTCAGGTCCTGGAGAACAGAAAGCTGAAAGCTGGGCTTCCCTTACCACCGCAAGAGGTGAAAAACTTGCACCCTCACCAGCTCCCTCACCTCTGTTGATTGCCCCATTGGTACCTTCCACATCCGGCAGTTTACTGCATATGCCAACACCTCTTCTACTGTGTGCGTTGTTCTTGTCGTGGTCTCCTTGACTTTGGGGATGCTATTACGCAGAGCGTTGCAGAGGATATCTCTGGAAAACACGCACCAAACAGTCCACCTTACTGTAGTCGACTGTTTCATCTTCCGCTCCCATTCCATCAAGGGCATGCATGTCTTGGGCCTCCTCCAACATCAACTACAAGTCGTACAATGAGTGGAGGAAGACCACCTCATCTTCCTCTTTGAGACCATCCAACAACTCGGCATCAACATTAACTTCGCCAGTTTCCTAATCTCCTCTCCCCTCCCCCAATCTCAGATCAAAATCTCCAACTGGTACCACCCTCTTGAACTGTCCTA
>NW_025170857.1:0-1789 GCF_004010195.1 Chiloscyllium plagiosum | reverse complement strand
TATGAAATTGTCCATGTCAGTAGAAAGTAAGGGGCAAAATTGCAGAGTATTATTGAAATATTGACCGAATGGAGCAATATTGGCATAGAGTCATAGAGATGTCCAGCACGGAAACAGACCCTTCGGTCCAACCCATCCATGCCGACCAGATATCCTAACCCAAATCTCTTCCAACCTACCAGCACCCGGCCCAGAACCATCCAAGCCCCTCCAAAGCATGGTCATATCTAGATGCTTTTTAAATATTGTAATTGTACTAGACTTCACCACTTCCTTTGGCAGCTCATTCCATACACACACCACCTCTGCGTGAAAAGGTTGCCCTTGAGGTCTCTTTTAAATCTTTTCCACTCTTACCCCAAACCTTAATATGGAGAGAAGGAATAGGCCTGGATACTTATTCACTGCAGCACAGGAGGTTGAGGGGTGACATTATACAGTCAGGAAGAACGTAGATGAGCTGAATAGCAAAGGTCTATTTCCTCGGGTATGGGAGTTCACAACTAGAGGGCAAAGTGTTCAGGTGAGACGAGAGCGATTCAAAAGGGACCTGAGGGCAACATTTTTACCTAGAGAGTGGTTCATGAGTGGATTGAACAACCAGAGGAAGATGCAAATGCAGTACAGTTACAACATTGAAATGGCCTTTGGACAGATGCATGAATAGGAAAGGTTCAGAGGGTTATGGACCAAAGGCAGCGAAATGGAACTAGTTTAGCTTGGGGAACATGATGGATATGGACAGGCTGCACCGAAGGGTCTGTTTCCGCGCGGTATGAATCTATGACTCTATGGATGTCCTTGTACTGATATCACGGAAATCCAAAATGAAAGTGCAGCAGGGTAGTAACATGTTAGAAAGACAAACCGCATGTTGACCTTCATTGCCCAAGGATTTCAGTACAGTTTGAAAGCTTGTACATTGAGACCACAGTTGGAGTATTATGTACATTGCTGATCCAGGTACCTATGGAAAATGATAACTGTTGTGAGGAGACAGCAGTAAGAGCTTACCAGAATAATTCTTGCTGTGCCAGGTTGGTCCTATGAGGAGAGTTTGGGGTTGGGTTGGCCTGCATTCACTGGACGGTATCTAATGGTGAAGTGTCTCAATGACGTGTATAGGATGCTGACAGGGCTCGGAATGCAATGATAATGTGTCCCCTGGCCTGGGAGTCCAGAGAAGTGGGCAGTGCCTCAGCAGACACACAGAACAACATTCCCAACTGTGATGAGAAATGTCTTCACTCAGACAATGATGGCCATCTGGAGACCTCTACCGCAAAAGGCTCTGGAGACAAGGTCATTCTGATGTTTTTCAAGAAAAGAAACATATCGATTTCCAGAAGCTGAAAGTGTCAATAGGTATGCTAAAAGAACAGGTATGTGACTGTGTGGTAAAGTGTCAGTCAAGATCATATTGAAAGATGGAGCAGGGTTGATGGGAAGGTCACCCTTTCTCCTATTGTCCATCCTCTCCTATTCTTAGCATTTATTGTCACATACTCAGCTTCTGTTCTGTCCTGGGCTGCTCTCCATTACCTCCTTGTTTACCCACCTATTTCCTATGTTATGGAACTGACCAAACTCCCTGGAGTTTCAAGGAGATAGCCTGGACCCTAACTTTTATCTGATTTAGAGGTTAGTGTAAGGTGCTGCATTATAAATGTGATTTTATGGGTCAATCTACTCGGAATTAAGCAAAAGACACTTTATCCTTACCCCACAGTTAGAAAACACTCAAAACAAAAAAAAACGTCAGATTGGAACAGTCGTAGTTACTGTGTCA
>NW_025170856.1:0-1789 GCF_004010195.1 Chiloscyllium plagiosum | reverse complement strand
GCGCCTAGTCCCTGATCTGTCTGATAAGTTTGGCAACCTTTCCTAACACTTAATCCCATCCTCTCAGAATTCTAAATTTATCAATAAAGTAAGATGTTAGACCAAATGATGTAGGATTCGAAGTGGGCTATTCAGCCCATCGAGTCTGTTCCACCATTCAATGAACACATGGCTGATCTGATAATCCTCAACTCCATTCTCCTGCATTGCCTCGACAAAGCTCCATCGTCTTTCTCATTAAATATCTGTCTGGCACAGTTTGAACATACACCACAGCTCAGCCACAGCAGCAGTTTCGGTAAGGAGTTCCACCGATTCACTGGCCCCTGAGCAAAGAAATTACTTATCATTTCTGAGTAAATAGGCAATATCTAATTCTGAGTTCATGTCCTCTGGTGTTCTCCTCATACCAGAGGGTGAACCACCTGCCAGTAACTACCCTGTCAAGATCCCACGAATATTGGACGTTTATAAATGTTATTATGTGTTTATAGAGCTCCCCTGCACCTCCTTTGTTTCAAGGAGAATAATCCCAGCCTAACCAATCATTCCACGAAGCTCCATTTTCTCCAGTGTTGACAACATGTCCGTAAACCTCTGCTGTCCCCTGCAGCGTCCTTACATATTATTACGGCAGGTGGAGACATTTATGCGAAGAAACGGTTGAAACTTCAAGCGCAGACGGGAATTGGAACTTGAAATCACACAGCGACTGGAATCAGATTTGTCCACATAATGACGAAATAGAGTAATGATAACTCTGATAAATCAGAATCTAATCATATCCCACTGACATTCGTTGGCTTTACTGAAACCAAATTATCCCGTGTAATTGTCCACAGAGCTAGTATTTAGAAAAATATACGGATGGAAACTGGCTATATAGACAATTTGGCAACAAAAAAATGTCCATTAGTGTCGTTGGTGCACTATGCTGCAATTGTGGCTTAGCGGTGAAGAGAATGAATATTGCAGTTATTGAAGAGGGTACAATCAAGTGACTGCATTGTCCTGGACCGTGTCCAGTTCCTTAAGTGTTATTGAAGTTACACGCATCGAGGCAAATGGAGAGAGTTGTGTTCCACGTCTCATTTGTGCGTTGCAAATGATGCAGGATTCACTGAGACGCAAGTTGAGTTTATAATAAAAAATGTCCACCCTTTCCAGAATTTCCAACACCTCTTCCCTGCATACCTCAAAGCCGTCCATTCTAATTAATTGTGACTCAATATTCACATCGGCAACAATGTCCTGTTCCTGAGTGAATACTGACGAAAAGTATTCATTCAGTGTCTCCCCAATCTCTTCAGCCTCCACACGCAACTTCCCACTACTATACTTGACTGGACCTATTCCTACCCTAGTCATTCTTTTATTGCTGACATACCTATAGAAAGCCTCAGGGTTTCCGCTAATCCTACCAACTAAGGACTTTTCATGTCCCCTCCTTGCTGCTCTTAGCTCTCTCTTCAGATCGTTCCTGGCTACCTTATAACTCTCAATCGCCCCAATTGAACCTTCACGCCTGATCTTTACGTAGGCCACCCTCTTCCATTTAACAAGTGATTTCAATTCCTTATTAAACCACGGCACCCTCACGCGACCCTTTCCTCCCTGGAAAGGAATCAGTAATAAAGTCACTGGTGAAACGGTCTTGATGGGCCAAGTTGCATACTTCAGCCTTCCATGTTTTATCTTACAATTTAGAACAAAATATTGTTTATGCTGTGACCTGACATGTGCTCAGTCCTTTAGGTGTTCCCTAAACTGGTGGTTGCTAAGGTTCTAT
>NW_025170855.1:0-1789 GCF_004010195.1 Chiloscyllium plagiosum | reverse complement strand
AGTTCTGGTCTCCATATCTCTCAGTTAGACCAAACTCGGAGCACTGTGTACAGTTCTGCTCTCCATATCCATCAGTTAGACCACACTCGGAGCACTGTGTACAGTTCTGGTCTCCATATCTCTCAGTTAGACGACGCTCGGAACACCGTGCACAGTTCTGGTCTCCATATCCCTCAGTTAGACTACACTCGGAGCACCGTGCACAGTTCTGGTCTCCGTATCCCTCAGTTAGACCATACTCGGAGCACCGTGCTCAGTCCTGATTAGATTAGATTAGATTACAATCCAGTATGGAAACAGGCCCTTCGGCCCAACAAGTCCACACCGACCCGCCGAAGCGCAACCCACCCATACCCCTACATTTACCCCTTACCTAACACTACGGGCAATTTAGCATGGCCAATTCACCTGACCTGCACATCTTTGGACTGTGGGAGGAAACCGGAGCACCCGGAGGAAACCCACGCAGACACGGGGAGAACGTGCAAACTCCACACAGTCAGTCGCCTGAGTCGGGAATTGAACCCGGGTCTCTGGCGCTGCGAGGCAGCAGTGCTAACCACTGTGCCACCGTGCCGTCCTGGTCTCCGTATCTCTCAGTTAGACCACGCTCGGAGCACTGTGTACAGTTTTGGTCTACATATCCCTCAGTCAGACCACACTCGGAGCACTGTGTACCCACACTTGGAGCACTGTGTACAGTTCTGGTCTCCGTATCTCTCAGCCAGACCACACTCGGAGAACCGTGTACAGTTCTGGTCTCCATATCTCTCAGTTAGACCACACTCGGAGCACTGTGTACAGTTCTGGTCTCCATATCTCTCAGTTAGACCACACTCGGAGCACTGTGTACAGTTCTGGTCTCCGTATCCCTCAGTTAGACCACACCCGGAGAACTGTGTACAGTTCTGGTCTCCATATCTCTCAGTTAGACGACACTCAGAGCACTGTGTACCGTTCTGGTCTCCATATCTCTCAGTTAGACCACACTCGGAGGACTGTGTACAATTCTGGTCTCCGTATCCCTCAGTTAGACCACACTTGGAGCACCGTGTACAGTTCTGGTCTCCATATCTCTCAGCCAGACCACACTCGGAGCACTGTTTGCAGTTCTGGTCTCCATATCTCTCAGTTAGACCACACTCGGAGCACTGTGTACAATTCTGGTCTCCATATCTCTCAGTTAGACCACACTCGGAGCACCGTGCACAGTTCTGGTCTCCGTATCTCTCAGCCAGACCAAACTCGGAGCACTGTGTACAGTTCTGGTCTCCGTATCTCTCAGCCAGACCACACTCGGAGCACTGTGTGCAGTTCTGGTCTCCGTATCCCTCAGTTATACCACACTCGGACCACCGTGCACAGTTCTGGTCTCCGTATCCCTCAGTTAGACCACACTCGGAGCACTGTGTGCAGTTTTGGTCTCCACATCTCTCAGTTAGACCACACTCAGAGCACTGTGTACAATTCTGGTCTCCGTATCTCTCAGCCAGACCACACTCGGAGAACCGTGCACAGTTCTGGTCTCCATATCTCTCAGCCAGACCACACTCGGAGCACTGTGTACAGTTCTGGTCTCCATATCTCTCAGTTAGACTACACTTGGAGCACTGTGTCCAGTTCTGGTCTCCATATCTCTCAGTTAGACCACACTCGGAGCACCGTACACAGTTCTGGTCTGCATATCCCTCAGTTAGACCACACTCGGAGTACTGTGTACAGTTCTGGTCTCCATATCTCTCAGTGAGACCACACTCGGAGCACTGTGTCCAGTTCTGGTCTCCATATC
>NW_025170854.1:0-1789 GCF_004010195.1 Chiloscyllium plagiosum | reverse complement strand
GCGAAAAGATAGTCACCTATTTTAATCTTGAGTCAAATAGTTTTCAGCAGGATACTTGTTTGTGGATTGAGGGAATATCTGCAACTGGGAAATTACAAAGAAGAATTCTTCAAAGAGTCATTTCTTGGAGAAGCATCTGTGCAGAGAGAAGCAGAGGATTTTTTTACGTCATCTGCCCGTCCTTATATGGTTGACTTTGCACTGGATTAATTTCCATGAAGGGATTTTTTTTGCTCGGTTCACAGTATTCACTTTCCTGCATACTCACAAAGGTCATTGCTGTCATCACAATCTCTGAAAGTGAACTGGTAGATACAGTGTGGTAATTAGGCTCACGTTCACGTCAGTTATGCTGAAGAAGTAGATTCGAAATTCATCAGATCAGCATTGACTGACTGAGCAGACAGAATGTGAATGGAAGCTTCATGAGGACATATGTGTTTTTTTTTTGGAAAATTCGCTGCTTTGAAAGGTGAAGAAGATTGGACTGAAGCAGTGACAATGATTATCTTTTTCGCTTGTTCAACTGGTGAACATGACTGCTATTAACCATGTACGTGTTAACATCATGGCTCTTAAGGTCAGCTGCACGCATCGGGCCAGTGGCGCAATGGATAACGCGCCTGACTACGGATCAGGAGATTGTAGGTTCGAATCCTACCTGGCTCGGGTATAGCGCAGACTTATAATAAGCATAAAAACTGATTTTTCCGAAGCCAAAATAAGGTATGCGTTTCTCATCTGCAGGACCGAGAATGCCTTCATTAAATGTCCCCGAGAATATGAGAGTCAATGCTCCAGCTTCATCACAGGAGGGCAGCCGAATAGTCACGCGTGTTACTCGTGTGCACAATTCCATTTCATAAAGCCTCCTATCGAATAACTGTTGCTCGCAGAAATGGTCGGCTTTGAGAACTTTTCGAAACTCTTTGGCCAGTGGAATCAGAGAAGAATGAAGGGTTAACTGTCCAAATGATCTTTATAGAGAGTCAGTTCCAGACTCTACCACCTGCTGACTGATATTTTTTTCCTACCAATCTATTCAAAGCTTTCTGCATCTTATCTGAAATCTACAAACCCTGGTGATCGATCAAGAGCAAATGTGTCCTTCAATCTGTCATTCCATGCTCCTCATTATTTCGTACACGTCGATCATGTCTCCTCACAATCAGCTCTGCTCTGAGAAAAACAACCCCCGTTTTGCCTAGGCCACACCACTCAAAACATTCTTATGCAGGTAATCCAGTTTACTCGGAATACTTTAGCTAGGTTGACTTCCAGTTTTTAAAACAGCGAGATAATTATTCACAATATTAAGGGATGAAACACAGTGAACAGAATATAGAATACCCACAGAACTCAGCGACCCAAAATAGACTTAATTATGCTTTTCCAAAAATACACAACAGTCCTGATAATTAAACCCCATAAACACAGAGGAAAAATGAAACAGGTTTACAGATCGAAATTAGAGGGGCAGAAGAAGAGAGACATGCACATCACTGGCATCGATAGGCACCTGGAAAGCCTTCGTGTTCTTTGGGGTGACTGACACTTTAGCAATGGTTAGCAAAGTATTTAGGTCGTCAAATACATTTTGAAAGTCGTGTGTTCACTGAAATTTCTTGCCTGTTTTTAACAATTTGGTGAGTGGAACAGTCCCATTGCTAACATTCAGCACAAACTTTCAGTAAAAGCCACTCAATCCGGGGAACCGTAGTACTGCTCTTTTCGTCAACAATGTGTAAAAGTCCTGTGTAACTTACGATTTCGCATCCCGTGGGGGTAT
>NW_025170853.1:778-1789 GCF_004010195.1 Chiloscyllium plagiosum | reverse complement strand
CGCAGTCATTTGGGCTCTGCTGGCGCCTCAGCTCAATGTAATCGTACAGACCTGTAAATAGGAATGATTACCCTGTTTCGAGATGCAAAGAAATGGAATGTTTACAGAAGGATGACATGTCCAGTTGTATAGATCAAATATTTATGAATAAAGTATATTTTTAAAATAAAAAAAAAAATTCACCGAGAGTAGGGCAGCACAACCAAACAATCCTCCAACATCCTATCACGATCCAGTGATGATCTCCAGCAGCTCCAACGACTTGCGCACGACCCCCGTGGTATCTTCCCCCTGCCAGCACACGTCCCCTGCATCAAACCTGCAGCACTCCAGTAGAATCTCTTCCTCTGGTCCTCAGGAACTACACATATTCCAAGCAATGCTAACATTTCCATCCTGGGCCTATTACAGTGTTCCAGGAAAACTCAATGCAAGGTGGAAGAACACCTCATTTCTACATTCTCACTTTGCAGTCTTCAGGACTCAATATTGAGATTAAAAAACTTCAAAGCATGAACACCGTCCTTTGTCCTCCATTTTATTTATCCCTTCATGCATTTCATTTCTGGTTTGCATAAGCTTGCTGTCAGCAAACTCAACCTATTTTTGACCATTCACATAGTATTAGCATCTATTTTACATCTTTATCCTTTCTCTACCATCATAAGTATTCCTTTGGTCTTTTGCTCTCTGCAGTCCTGTCTGTGCCACTTCCTCCCTGTCAAAACCATTTAAAAATATAATTTTCAAGACCCTTTAGTTCTGAAGAAAAGTCATGAGTACTCAGAGTATTAATTTTGTCTCTCTCTTCAAACATGCTGCCAGATCTACCAGTTTTTCTAACAGTTTCTTTTTTATTATTTTCGATTTCCAGCATCCACAGTATTTGGTTTTAATTTCAAGTTCTTGTCAGAAACATCTGAGTATTCTCAATGCAGTAATAACATAGAAAAAGTTGGACTCAGTTCTTTTTTTTTCTCCTGTTTATATTATTTTATTAAACAAATTACA
>NW_025170853.1:0-699 GCF_004010195.1 Chiloscyllium plagiosum | reverse complement strand
AAAGATATAAAGAGACAACAGCAATGACAGTTGTACATTAGACAGTACTGTTACATACAAAAGTGCAGACAATACAGACCCAGCAAGCCCCCATCCCTCCCACCTTGGACTCAGTTCTTAAGACTAATTTCCTGCTTCAAGATCTAACTTGTGATAATCGCTGCTTTACCCCGATTGGCTAACCTCAACAAGCACAAGGGTGATGCCAGAACAAGTCTTTTAGAGGCCTATGTTTGCACTGTTCAGGAACCTATCAAAGAGTATTAATTCCTCAACAGGAGAGGGAGCCCTTCTCCTGCCTTTATATTATTGGCAATGTTTCTCTATCACTCTCTGGATTTTCTCCTACTCCCCATTCTTCCCCACTTGTTACACACAGAACTGTGTGTCACTCGTGCTTAAAATATACTTAATCGTAAAGTTCCATGCAGACTTAGCAGAAAATACAGTGGAATTTTAACATTTCTCATGAGATCTTCAATTCAGTTGCAACAAAAAGGCATTTCCTAATAGAATCACAGAGCACAGACCAACTCATCCATGCCGACCAAGTTTCCCAAACTAAACTTTGCCTGCATTTGACACATATTCCTCTAAACCGTTCCTGTTCAGGTATCTATTCAAATGTGTTCTAGATATTGTAACTGTACCTGTATCTACCACTTCCTCTGACAGTTCATTCCACATACAAACCACCCT
>NW_025170852.1:0-1789 GCF_004010195.1 Chiloscyllium plagiosum | reverse complement strand
GCTGTGTTTTTCCAGCACTACCCTAATCTTGACCCTAAACTCCAGCATCTGCAGTACCCACTTCCGTCTGGTACAAAGGAGAGCAGTCCTCTTCTGGGAGGGCTAGCAGATGAGGCCATACCTTTGAACCCTGGCAGGCTGCTCTGAGATCACCTGGGTCCATTCGATCTCCACGGTGTAAAGGAATGGCCATCAGTACCATAGAAGGTCAATGATCTTATCCACTGCGCCAAGATAAGGACCAGATTCTTCTGTCTGCTACCTCACACTCACTCCATCTCTTCACCTACCACCCACCAAGGCTCTGCCAGTCTCATGGTGCTCTGTAACAGCTTCCCTCAACCACCTCCCAAACTTGCCACACCATGGCTTCTGAGCTACATCCTACCTTCCTCAGAACACCTCACTATCTTCTAGCCATTCACACCAGCATTGACAGCCATATCATCCACTTTCAATTCATTCAATTCCTTCTTTTCTCTCATTACAGGAGAAGACAGTCCATAAAGAGACCTTACAGGTGGAGGGGTGACTGACATTAGGCTGTTCATCCCATACGAAAAGAGAATCTTAACCCTTGCAAGAGAAGACTAGGACTGCTCCTGTTGGGATGCCAAAACACCCAGATCTTATCACCTAAGGAAGTACCATTCTTTATTCCATGACAATTCTCACATGAACTCTGCTGTCAGAATCATTCATCTTGCACCACTTCTAACTGGCTGTGACTTGTTGTCTCTCTTTTGTCTTGCAGGTACCACCAACATGTTCACTGCCTTCTGTGGAGAATTAGTCGGGCCTGCCAGCTAGAAAACCAGGGCCTCAGAGAAAGCATCAGCAAGGCTACCTCTTGCACCCAATACCAGCTCAGATACTGAAACTATGGTGGGAACAGCAGCCTTAGAAAGTTTCAGAGCACAAACTGCTGAGTATCCCAGAGTGACAGCTCTGCTGCTGGTCAAAGAAGAGATGACCCTGTGGTGTCTGCAATCAGGAACTCCACCCACAGTCACAGGGAGGAACAGCAGCAGCAGACAGGGGTGTAGGAGAGAATGGCCCTCATTGCCTAGAAACTGCAGGAAGGCACCAAATCATGTGACTTTCTGGTTGGTGGCTGCCATGGAAACACAGGCCTGGCTCCGTCAGAGACTGCAGGAGAGGTGCACACAATTACACTCATTATCTCCAAGATTGTGACTGAGGACAGGGGGGGGCTGGAGAACCTGGTGAGCACTCCAGGTGTCCTTCCTTACAAGGAGACAGTGCATTTCCAGGAAGCATCCAGCCAGAAGAGGTGCCACACACAAGCCCCTCCACTCAGGATATCCCAGAGGTGGCTGTGTCCTCCACCTCCAGCCTGCCTGTTCTTTCTGAGGTTCAGGTCAAGTGGGGTGTCAACTTTCAACTGGCAAGATAACCTTTGGCATGTCTGACCCATCCAGACACAAGCACTCCTTGGAATCCCTCAATCAAATCTCCAAGGTCAATATTCTCCACTCTGGAGCAGGGTCACTTTACCCCAAGGACTACCCTAAGATAGAGTTGGAGTGAGAGGAAGGACGAAAATGATTGAAGACACTTTGATAACACACTTTTATTGGGCCATTTCTTCTCTAATTGGCTTTGTTTGACCTTACATCTGGTTATTTGTCTCTCTTTGTAGCCCTGACTAATTGTTTCAGCATGTGGCATAACTTTCTGGGCACACAGTTTGTACTGTGGATCACTGTCTGTGCTAAATGTACAGTATCTGGAAGCAAGATTAGATTCCCCACAGTGTGGAAACAGG
>NW_025170851.1:0-1788 GCF_004010195.1 Chiloscyllium plagiosum | reverse complement strand
ACGAAACTCAATAATTCTTTCTTTCGATGGTGGGGTGTGGAGTTTACTGTGCAGTAAACAACTGGCGTTCAATTCCATCATGATCTTCGAACAGCAGTACAGCTCCAACGCGTATGTTGTTGGTATCCAAATTGCATGACCGATGTTATGTAACAAGAACCTCTCCTCTGCTTTCGTGAATGTTGATTTCTTTCAGTTTATTACTAGTTTTGCTGCTCTTAATCGTTCAAAGAGCTCTGCCAATTGCAGCATGTGATCTCCCATGACTCACTAACGATCACGACATCATCTGGATGGACTGCACGGTTTCCTAACGCAGCCATAAGCCATAAGGTCATGAGCCTTTGGAATTGGCATTTTTCATTCCAATGTGCATCACTTCGAATTGATGTAACCTATTTGAAGTCAGAAACACTCAAACCTCTTTGTATTTCTCTGATAAAGGTATCTGCCCAGCACAACGTAGTAGTTCCCACGACCTAATGTTGCTAGCTTATCCAAATTTCTTGGTACAGTCTGAGTCGGTTCGGTAATATTTTCGTTGAGCTCCCATCCACTTCCTTCCACACTTGCGTGGCTTTGAAAGGATTAATCCTATAGGGGTGTTGTTTTATCAGAACAGCATTCCCTACTTCTACCCCATGCACAATGGCATTAGTCCTCCCCATGTTACTCTTGCAACTGTCGTCATACTGCTGCTATCTTTCAACTGCGTTTTTTTTCCCTGCGACAGTTAGCTCACTGACGCATCACAGTACTCAGGGACTTCCTCATTGTTTAATTTGCGGTCCATCAAAAGCCCCATCATCTGAATTTGTTTTCTCATTCTGTTGGGCAGTAATTAACTCTGTTTTTTTCAGTGCCCTCTCTCTGTTGTAACAAGGTTTAAACGTGTTAATATTACACGCCCGTCACAGTTTTCTTCTATCCGCATAAGACCATTAGACCATAAGAAATAGGAGTGGAAGTAAGGCCATTTGGACAATCCAGTCCTCTCCACCATTCAGTTATGGCTGATGGGCATTTCAACGCCACCTACTCGTATCCCTTAATTCCTTGTGAGATTGAGAATTTATCAATCTCTTCACTGAAGACATTTAATGCCCCCACCTCCACTGTGCTCCGTGTTAGTGAATTCCACAGGTCCGCCATTCTCTGGCTGATGAAATGTCTCCTCATTTCCTTTTTAAGTTGACCCCTCTCAGTCTAACGCTGGGCCCACGAGTCCTAGTATCCTCACGAGACAGAAACAATTTCCGAGCGTCCACGTTTTCCAAGCCATCTTGTATGTTACTATTAGATCTCCCCTCAGCCTTCTGAACCCGAACGAATACAATGCTAGGATCCTCAACGATTCATCGTTTGTTCGACCTACCATTCCAGCAATCATCTGTGTGAATCTACGCTGGAGAAGCTCTCGTCCTTCCTAAGGTTTGGTCCACAACAGGATTCAGTATTCTAAATGGGGCTTAACCAAAGCTTTATAACGTCTTCGTAGCAACTCACTGCTTTTACATTCCAACCCTCTCGAGAGAAATGACAAGAATGCATTTGTTTTCTTAACCACGTACTCAACCTGCAAATCACTCCGCAGTGTACTAGCACTCCCAGCTCCCAGTGTGCCTTGGCTTTATGAATTTTCTCACCGTTCATAAAGTAGTCCTTGCCTCTGTTCTTTTTTTTCCAAAGTGCAAGACCTCGCGTTCTCTCACATTAAATTCCATCAGCTACATCTTGTACCATACTCCTAAACTATCCAAGCCTTTCTGTAGCCTCCCCAACCCCTCA
>NW_025170850.1:0-1788 GCF_004010195.1 Chiloscyllium plagiosum | reverse complement strand
ACTACCTACCTTGTATCCTGTATTCTGCATTCAAAGTCGATTATCCAAGATGAAATGCTTCACACTTTTTCAGGTTGAAATCCACCTGTCACTTATCAGCCCAGTTCTTCATCCTGTCAATGTCCCAGTGCAAACTACAACAGTCCCCACACTATCCACAATTCTACCAATCTTCTTTTTTACATCGACAAATGTAATAGCCCACCCTTCCACTCCCTCATTCAAAGCATTTATAAAAAACACAAACAACAGAGTTCCCAGAACTGAACCCTACTTTTCACCGAGCTCCAGAGTGAATAGATTAGATTACTTACAGGGAGGAAACAGGCCCTTTGGCCCAACAAATCCACACTGACCCGCCATCCACCCAGACCCATTCCCCAACATTTATCCCCAACAGACCCATTTATCACCTACAGTTCCACACATGTCAGCTACGGTATCAGTTGCTCCCAATGTGGTATTCTATACTTTGGTGAGATAGGACATCTACTCGCATAGCACTGCAGAGAATATCTCTGGGACACCTAACACTACAGGCAATTTAGCATGGCCAATTCATTTATCCTGCACATATTTGGACTGTGGGAGAAAACTGGAGCACCGACAGGAAACCCACGCAGCCACAGGGAGAACGTGCAAACTCCACACATTCAGTCGCCTGAGGCGGGAATTGAACACGGGTCTCTGGCACTGTGAGGAAGCAGTGCTAACCACTGTGCCACCGTACCGCCCACTTCCTATACTCCCCATTTACCACTGCTTTGTCTCTATGGGCCAGCCAATTCTGTATCCAGACAGATAGGTTTCCCTGTATCCTATACCTCCTTACTTCCTGAATGAACCTACCATGGGGAAAGTGATCAAACGCCTTGTTAAAATCCATGCACACTGCATCCACTGCTCTACCTTCTTCAATGTGTTTAATCCCATCCTCAAAGAATTCAATAAGATTTGTGAGGCATGACTTGCCCCTCACAAAACCATGCTGACTATTTCTATACAAACTAAGTAATCATAAAGTCTGTCTCTCAGAATCCTCTCCACTACTTTGCACAATACTGATGCAAGGCTAACTGGACTGTAATTCTCAGGATTAGCCCTATTCCCTTGCCTAAACAAGAGAGTAACATTTGGCACCATCAATCATCTGGCACCACTCCAATGGAGAGTGAAGACGCAAAGATCATCGCGAAAGGGACATAAATCTCTTTCCTCTCTTCCTGTAGCAACCTAAGATGTTTCCCCTCTGCCCCAGGGGATTTATCTCCCCTCATGTTTGTACTTCAATTAGTCTGTACTTCACGTCAAATTGTCTACGCCCTGTCCAACCAACCGATTTTCAGGGTTATACACCGTGCTGCTTCACTGAACATGTATGGTTCCCAATATCCTGTGAACCATGGAATGAAAAATATGGGAAGGCACGAATGCGTTCCTGTTGCAGGGGTGAAGCCCAAATCTTTGACTCGACTGCTCCTCACAGGCTGCCTGACAGGCTGTTCATTTTCAGTGCCACACGTTTCGACTCTAATCTCCAGCATCTGCTGTCCTCAATTTCCCTATTACTGACGACTATCCCCTCTGCACACTGAGCAGGGAATTAATCAGCAGAAACTCATTGTATGTGGAGCAGCCTGCTCAGTTCTGGAAAATTGTATTTGGTTAATGCATTTATTAAAAACTAAATTGCATTTCAACAAATACTAATTCAGTCCCAGAGTTACAGTTTTGGTTCATGAATTGGGCAGCTTGATACCGAACACTGATTGGTTGAAGAACTCTGAG
>NW_025170849.1:0-1788 GCF_004010195.1 Chiloscyllium plagiosum | reverse complement strand
CACAATACTCCAGAACTGCGCTCAATTCTCCAGAGCTGTACACAATACTCCAGAACGGTACACAATATGCCAGAGCTGCAAACAATACTCCAGAATGAAACAAAATACTCCAGATCTGTACTCAATACTCCAGAGCTATACACAATACTCCAAAGATGTACACAATACTCCAGGACTGTAACAATACTCCAGAGCTGTACACATGACTCCAGAGCTGTACACAATACTCCAGCACTGTACACAATACTCCAGAGCTGTACACAATACTCCAGAGCTGTACTCAATACTCCAGCACTGTACACAATACTTCAGAACTGTACACAATACTCTGGAGCTGTACACAATATTCCAGAGCTGTACACAATACTCCAGCACTGTACACAATACTCCAGAGCTGTACACAATACTCCAGAACTGCGCTCAATACTCCAGAGCTGTACACAATTCTCCAGAATGGTACACAATCCTCCAGAACTGTACACAATACTCCAGAGATGTACACAATACTCCAGAGCTGTAATCAATACTCCAGCACTGTACACAATACTCCAGAACTGTACACAATACTCCAGCACTGTCCACAATACTCCAGAACTGTACACATTACTCCAGAGCGGTACACAATACTCCAAATCTGTACACAGTATTCCAGAGCTGTACACAATGCACCAGCACAGTACACAATACTCCAGACTGTACACAATACTCCAGAGCTCTACTCAATACTCCAGCACTGTACACAATACTCCAGAGCTGTACACAATACTCCAGAGCTGCACACAATACTCCAGAACTGTACACAATACTTCAGGACTGTACACAATACTCCAGAGCTGTACTCAATACTCCAGCACTGTACACAATACTCCAGAACTGTACACAATACTCCAGCACTGTCCACAATACTCCAGAACTGTACACATTACTCCAGAGCGGTACACAATACTCCAAATCTACACACAGTATTCCAGAGCTGTACACAATACACCAGCACAGTACACAAAACTCCAGACTGTACACAATACTCCAGAGCTATACACAATACTCCAGAGCTGTACTCAATATTCCAGCACTGTACACAATACTCCAGAGCTGTACACAATACTCCAGAGCTGTACACAATACTCCAGAACTGTACACAATACTCCAGGATTGTACACAATACTCCAGAGCTGTACAAAATACTCCAGAACTGTACACAATACTCTGGAGCTGTACACAATACTCCAGAGCTGTACACAATACTCCAGAGATGTACACAATACTCCAGGACTGTAACAATACTCCAGAGCTGTACACATTACTCCAGAGCTGTACTCAATACTCCAGCACTGTACACAATACACCAGAGCTGTACACAATACTCCAGAGCTGTCCTCAATACTCCAGCACTGCACACAATACTCTGGAGCTGTACACAATATTCCAGAGCTGTACACAATACTCCAGAGCTGTACAAAATACTCCAGAATGGTACACAATACTCCAGAGCTGTACACAATACTTCAGAGCTGAACTCAATACTCCAGCACTGTACACAATACTCCAGAGCTGTACACAATACTCCAGAACTGTACACAATACTCCAGGACTGTACACAATACTCCAGAGCTGTACTCAATACTACAGCACTGTACACAATACTCCAGAACTGTACACAATACTCCAGCACTGTCCACAATACTCCAGAACTGTACACATTACTCCAGAGCGGTACACAATACTCCAAATCTGTACACAGTATTCCAGAGCTGCACACAATACACCAGCACAGTACACAATACTCCA
>NW_025170848.1:0-1788 GCF_004010195.1 Chiloscyllium plagiosum | reverse complement strand
TCAGCCGTCTGTTGCAAAGAATTCCACAGACTTATTATTCCCTGAAAGAGAGAATATCCTCCTCAACTGAGTGTTAAAAGCTTGACCCCTTCTGCTGTAATAGTCCCACATTATCCAGGTGTAAATCAGAGCAGAATAAGCATCTGAAGTAAGATCTTCACTATCCAGTGCCAGCTGTGAGTATTTGAAGCATTTTTTTTATATCTGTTAAAGCAAATAGACCTGATTTGCACATGAGATGTGCCACAGATGAATCTTCTTCTAAAGCACTTCTTTGGTTGTAATCCAGTTGACAGTGAAGGGACGTTACACAAACACATGGACATTTTTCTGGCTCGATCCATTGCCGTGTTTATTAATCTCTTTGCACATGAAAATGGATCCTTCGCAACCACTTAATCTTTCATGTATGTGTGTAATTCAACTTGATCTCCCATCATCCTCCTCCGTTTTGAACCAATATAGGGCTTTGTAATCCAGTTGGCAGTGAAGGGACGTTACACAAACACATGGACATTTTTCTGGCTCGATCCATTGCCGTGTTTATTAATCTCTCTGCACATGAAAATGGATCCTTCGCAACCACTCAATCTTTCATGTATGTGTGTAATTCAACTTGATCTCCCATCATCCTCCTCCGTTTTGAACCAATATAGGGCTACAGCGAATATTTGGACCATGTTGCAGACAGTACAAAACAAATGCTGGTGTTTCAGCTTGGAACACTACATTCCATAAAGGCATAATAAGCAAAAGCCGTACCCACGTAGTCATGGTCGACTGGTTAAGGTGATGGATTTGAAATCCATTGGGACTTCCCCGTGCACGTTCAAATTCTACTGCCGAGATTTTCAATGACATCCCACAAGACGAATTTTCGTTCAAAAACATTGTGGCAAAGGCACAGACAGCACGAGCTGAATACTGTAATTCTCTGCTATCAAATTCATTCATTACACACCAAGAGTTTAGAGATTATTGTAATTCAAAAATGTCGTGATATTTCTTTTTTCTTGTAGATTATGAATTCTGTTTAGAATTCGATAACTTTATCACGTTTTGTGGGAACAAATGCTACCTTCCCTCAGGCCGATGTGGCAGACACATTATCCAGCGTATGTGAACCCAGATCTGCACATTCCAGCCAGGGGGAGTAGAAAACCTCTCAGCAGCTGCACTATCATACTGTCTCTGAATGTCAGACTTGCCGTAGAGCAGAAATTGTAAATGAAGGATATAGAGGACAGAGATGAAGCCAATATGAAAGAGGGTGAAGTGGATTCATAGAGACAAAGAGAGACAAATAAGGAAGATTGAGGTAGATATTGAAAGAACCAATTCTCCATTGAACACGGTTTCCAATTGCATAAAGGAAAAGAGAAAAGCTAATCACTTAAGCACAGCCTTTTACAGGCTCACAGCAACCGAAACAGCAAAGGAGCTAAAAATGTACATTTACATTTGGAAACGTGACTGTTGACATCTAATGAGACATTTTGATAAATTTGCTGATACCGTAGACATAACTAATCATTTCCCCGACATTATAATAGAGAAATACTGAACTACAGTGGATCTGGATATAGGTTTGCGTGTTTAACTGAAAGGTTCAGTTTCGGACGTTTCATCACCATACTACGTAACATCGTCAGTGAGCATCCGCAAGAAACACTGCTGGTGATTCCTGCTTTCCATTTAAATTTGGTGGTTTCTTTGGGTTGATGATTTTATTTGCTGCAGTGGCCATTTTCTGGAGCGATGTCAATTCTTGTCATGATGTCAATTCGT
>NW_025170847.1:0-1788 GCF_004010195.1 Chiloscyllium plagiosum | reverse complement strand
AGGACGAGAGGACATCTGTTAGTGCTTCGAGAGAAATAAAATAAAAAATTAACTCGTAGGGGCAACTCTTTTACACAGATAATGGTACACATATGCACTGAGCTGTCAGTGGAAGTGGTTGAGGTGGGTACAATAACAACATTGGAAAGGCACTTGGACAAATACACAGATAGGAAAGGATTAGAGGATAAAGAGCAAGGGCAGAGAAATTGGATGAGTGTGGATGGACATTTTGTTCGACATGAAACATCTGGGCCAAAGGGCCTGTTTCCGTCTGTAGAACTGTATGACTGTAAATACGTGTGTTTTGGGATAGAGACAGGGATGGGGAGACCGAGTAAAAATGTCATGGAAAGATACGTTCACTGGTTCCAGAATGCTGAAATGAAGCCATTTCGATTGTGTCATGCAAACCGGTCAGTATTATGAAGAATTATGAGTAAATGGTATATTCGTGTGAGTTCAGGCGATGGAGAGTTTTGAATGAGCATTTGTCCTGTAGCTTTGCAACTGGGAGGGAGAACCGCAGAGTCTTCGACACATTGAGCTGTGTAAAACAGTAGTTTGTCTCAAATTCATTTTCATTGAGTGTGACAGAGGGATTGTTTGTACGAAGCTGAGCTAAATTCCTGGTGCTATCTTATCGAACTCACCTCATAAGCTACCCTCCCGACCCCATGGTGTCCCTCTTATTCAATACCAGCCCGATTCTCCCACCTATCATCACTGGAGGTACACACAGTCGCCCGTGTGCCCCTGGATATTCCGTGATCCCTGGCACTGGTGCCATCTTTAAAACGCTAAGGGGCACACGGTTGAGCTTTCTCAGGTTGGTGCTGCCCTGCACAGATTACCCCGAGCATGGCATATAAGGGGCAATTACACCACGGTTTGTTGACAGAGCACGGCAGGCATAGTGGATAGACTAGTACAGAGGGGGACGTTTCACTTACCAGAGGGGGCCATACCACCAGACCCACCGAGCATGGTCTGTGCTCACCACCCAGCTCAATGCAGTATCTGCAGTCTAAACAAATATCCAGCAATACAGGACACGCATCAATCACCTTCCCCATTCTGTCAGGGTAAGGGTCACCGTATTCTCTCTGTTCCCTCAGAGTCACTGTATATCTGTTATAGCATCGACCCCCAAACAGGGCTCATGCGCCAACACGCTCACTGCAGCGCCTTGTCTCTCTTTCTCTCGTTCGCAATACTCCTCCCCCTCTCTCTACAGTTATAGAATATTCTGGATAATGCCGATTATGGAAAATTCTGGATAAAGTTCCAAATAATTCCCAGTTTCAAGAAACTGGCAGTGCCCCAGTGTGTAACTCATAAGAGGAAGGAGTAGAGATGTACATTTTTCAAATCACACACAATTCAAACCACGCTGAGGTCATTCAGCCCTTCAAACTTGCTCTAGCATTTAATAAGGTCCGGCTGACCTGATGGTTTTCTCAGCTCCATGTTACAGGAACTTTCAGTCATTCAACTCCCTGGGTTCCTGTCACTGACCAGACGACACTCAAGCACTTTTACCCCAGTTTTCTTTTAGCGTCTGTTCGAGGGCAATTCCCATGGAATGCACTCTGCTAACAATATATTCCATCAGCTATATACTTTCATGCAACTGTCAGCATGCTTTCCACAGACCAAACAAAAATCTACACTTTTTTTTGTTATAGATGTCCAATCACACTTAGTAATTCTGGTTATTTCACTTGACTCACCTTAATAATATTAAATCAAACCCAGCTTCTAAGCTGTCTTGTTATAATATACAAT
>NW_025170846.1:0-1788 GCF_004010195.1 Chiloscyllium plagiosum | reverse complement strand
TAACCAAAGTCCTGTACAGTTGCAACATCACTGCACGACTCTTGAATTCAATCCCTCTGCTAATGAACGCTAATACACCATAGGCCTTCTTACAATCTATCCCAGGTTACTGAGGGAAGTGAGAGAGGAAATAGTTGGGGCTTTAACAGATATCTTTGCAGCATCCTAGAGCATGGGGGAGGTCCCAGAGGACTGGAGAATTGCTAATGTTGTCCCCTTGTTTAAGAAGGGTAGCAGGGATAATCCAGATAATTTCAGACCTTTGAGCTTGACATCAGTGGTAGAGAAGCTACTGGAGAAGATACTGAGGGATAGGATATATATATATATATATACCCATTTGGAAGAAAATGGGCTTATCAGTGATAGGCAGCATGGTTTTGTGCAGGGAAGGTCATGTGCTACAAACCTAATAGAATTCTTTACAGAGGTGACAAAGATGATTGATGAGGGATAGGATGTAGATGTCATATACATGGACTTTAATAAGGTGTTTGATAAGGTTCCCCATGGTAGGCTGATGAAGAAAGTGAAGTTGCATGGGCTCCAGGGTGTTCTAGGTAGATTCATAGAGAGCTGGTTGGAAAACAGCAGACAGAGAGTGTTAGTGGAAGGGAGCTTCTCAAAATAGAGCCCTGTGACCAGTGGTGTCCCACAGAGATCAGTGCTGGGACCACTGTTGTTTGTGATATACATAAATGATTTGGAGAAAGGTGTAGGTCGTCTGATTAGCAAGTTCACAGATGACACGCAGATTGGTGGAGTAGCAGATAGTGAAGGGGACTGTCAGACGATACAGTAGAATATAGATAGATTGGAGAGTTGGGCAGAGAAATGGCAGATGGAGTTCAATCCGGACAAATACAAGTTGATGCATTTTGGAAGATCCAATTCAAAAGCGAAGTATACAGTAAATGGAAAAGACCTGGGGAAAATAATGTACACAGAAAGATCTGGGTGTTTAGGTCCATTGTTCCCTAAAGGTGGCAACGCAGGTCAGTAGAGCAGTCAAGAAGGCATAAGACATGCTTTCCTGCATCGGAGGGGGTATTGAGTATAAGAGTTGGCAGGTCATGTTGCAGTTGTATGGGACTTTGGAATTCTGTGTACAGTTCTGGTCGCCACATTACCAAAAGGATGTGAATGCTTTGGAGAGGAGTGTAGAGGAGGTTCATCAGGATGTTATCTGGTATGGAGGGTGCTAGCTATGAGGAGAGGTTGAGTAGATTAGGATTATTTTCATTGGAAAGAAGGAGGTTGGGGGGACCTGACTGAGGCCTACAAAATCATGAGAGGTATAGACAGGGTGGATAGCAAGAAACATTTTCCCAGGGTTGCAGACTCAATTACGAGGAGTCACGAGTTCAAAGTGAGAGGGGAAGTTTAGGGGAGATATGCGTGGAGTATGGTGGGTGCCTGGACCGCGTTGCCAGTGGAGGTGGTAGAGGTGGGAATGATGGCGTCATTTGAGATGTATCCAGTCAGATACATGAATGGGCAGGGAGCAAAGGGATGCAGATCCTTAGAAAATAGGTGATAGGTTTAGGTAAAGGATCTGGATCGGTACAGGCTTGGAGGGCCGAAGGGCCTGTTTCTGTGCTGTAATGTTCTTTGCTGTTGGTTCAATCCAGTGACCCTTCTTCAGAATTTCCGATGAAGAGTCACTGGACTTGGAACATGAACTCTGTTCCTCTGTCCACAGATGTTGCCAGAGCTGCTGAGTTTTTTCCAGCAGTTTCTGCACTTGTTTTCAAACTCTGGCATCCTCAGTTCTTTGGAGAAAGTGAG
>NW_025170845.1:0-1788 GCF_004010195.1 Chiloscyllium plagiosum | reverse complement strand
GGGGCACTCTGTATCGATGTGGAGCGACCTGTACCCCTACGGGGCGCTCTGTATCGATGTGGAGTGACCTGTATCCCTACGGGGCGCTCTGTATCGATGTGGATGTGGAGTGACCTGTATCCCTACGGGGCGCTCTGTATCGATGTGGAGCGACCTGTATCCCTACTGGGCGCTCTGTATCGATGTGGAGCGACCGGTATCCCTACGGGGCACTCTGTATCGATGTGGAGTGACCTGTATCCCTACGGGGCACTCTGTATCGATGTGGAGTGACCTGTATCCCTACGGGGCGCTCTGTATCGATGTGGAGCGACCTGTACCCCTACGGGGCACTCTGTATCGATGTGGGGCGACCAGTATCCCTACTGGGCGCTCTATCGATGTGGGGCGACCGGTATCCCTACGGGGCGCTCTGTATCGATGTGGAGCGACCGGTATCCCTACGGGGCACTCTGTATCGATGTGGGGTGACCTGTATCCCTACGGGGCACACTGTATCAATGTGGGGCGACCGGTATCCCTACGTGGCACTCTGTATCAATGTGGGCCGACCGGTATTCCTCCGGGGCACTCTGTATCAATGTGGGGCGACCGGTATCCCTGCGGGGCGCTCTGTATCGATGTGGAACGACCGGTATCCCTACGGGGCACTCTGTATCGATGTGGAGTGACCTATATCCCTACGGGGCGCTCTGTATCGATGTGGGGTGACCTGTATCCCTACGGGGCACTCTGTATCGATGTGGGGTGACCTGTATCCCTATGGGGCACACTGTATCGATGTGGGGCGACCTGTATCCCGACGGGGCGCTCTGTATCGATGTGGAGCGACCGGTATCCCTACGGGGCGCTCTGTATCCCTACGGGGCGCTCTGTATCGATGTGGTGCGACCGGTATCCCTACGGGGCATACTGTATCGATGTGGAGTGACCGGTATCCCTACGGGGCACTCTGTATCAATGTGGGGCGACCGGTATACCTACGGGGCGCTCTGTATCCCTACGGGGCACGCTGTATCGATGTGGGGCGACCTGTAACCCTACGGGGCGCTCTGTATCGATGTGGGGTGACCAATATCCCTACGGAGCGCTCTGTATCGATGTGGGGCGACCTGTATCCCTACGGGGCACACTGTATCGATGTGGGGTGACGTTCTGTATCGATGTGGGGCGACCGGTATCCCTAAGGGGCACTCTGTATCGATGTGGGGCGACCTCTATCCCTACGGGGCACACTGTATCGATGTGGGGCGAACTGTATCCCTATGGGGCACACTGTATCGATGTGGAGCGACCTGTAACCCTACGGGGCACTCTGTATCGATGTGGTGCGACCGGTATCCCTACGGGGCATACTGTATCGATGTGGAGCGACCTGTATCCCTACGGGGCACACTGTATCGATGTGGAGTGACCTGTAACCCTACGGGGCGCTCTGTATCGATGTGGAGTGACCTGTATCCCTACGGGGCGCTCTGTATTGATGTGGGGCGACCGGTATCCCTATGGGGCGCTCTGTATCGATCTGGAGTGACCGGTATCCCTACGGGGCACACTGTATCGATGTGGAGCGACCTGTATCCCTACGGGGCACGCTGTATCGATGTGGAGCGACCTGTAACCCTACGGGGCGCTCTGTATTGATGTGGGGCGACCGGTATCCCTATGGGGCGCTCTGTATCGATGTGGAGTGACCGGTATCCCTACGGGGCACACTGTATCGATGTGGAGCGACCTGTATCCCTACGGGGCACGCTGTATCGATGTGGAGTGACCTGTATCCCTACG
>NW_025170844.1:0-1788 GCF_004010195.1 Chiloscyllium plagiosum | reverse complement strand
GAGGCAACAGTGCTTACCACTGTGCCACCGTGCCGCGTTCTTTGGGAAATTCTGAAAACTGGATGTGCACATCTACCACTAAACAAGGGAACCAGATTTGACACTACAATTGCTGGCAGCTGGTGCACAAACAACTGTCTCAGAATCAGAACTAAAGCTGTGTCAGTATAAAAGAGTATCCTGACATGGCTTGTTTGGAATCTGAACAATAGGGCCTTTAAACATTTCAAACACTGGACAGATGTCAGCGGCAGTAGTATCCTTCCATCTCTACAAGGTAAACACAGTATATCCATTGGACATGGAATAGATATTCACTTTAACCAATGGCAGAAGAGACCAGTGAGAGAAGAGTTCTGCTACAAGTGATGTGGTAATCGGGTCGCATTATGGACACTTGTTTTTGATGTTGGCTTATGTTACAAAGTCACTGTGGCCAACAGCGATGTGAACATCCAAAGTTTGCACTGACTGCATAACAAATCTGGAGTTTTTGTGAACAAGCTTTTTTGGTATCATATGCAATATAACTGATATCTTTCAGCAGCTATCCAAAATAAATTTAAATATGTAGTTTAGCACAGTGTTCTCCAATCCACTCACCACTTCACACACGGCAAAAATATAGAATCATAGAACCCCTACAGTGTAGAAACATGCACCTAACCTACACATATCTGAACATTTTGGGCAATTTAGCATGGCCAATTCACCTAACCTTCACATCTTTGGATTGTGGGAGTAAACCGGAGCACCCGGAGAAAACCCATACAGACACGGGGAGAATGTGCAAACTCCATATAGACATTCGTCCATGGCTGGAAATGAACCTGGGTCCCTGACGTTGTGAGGCAGCAGTGCTAATCACTGAGTCACCATGCTGCTGCATATTGTGAATTGTTCTTCATTGGATGAGAGATTTTTAGTTAGACAATAGTGCCCTGAGGCAGCCTATTTGCCAGATGACATGGTTCTCAACACCAACAGGAAGTGTCAACAGTCAGGAGACCATCTCTGAGTTAAATGTAGGCAAGTGACCAGCTAATTAGGTTCACGTGGGAATTTGGTGCAAAGAAGAAAGAGGTGATTCAACAATTTGGTGCTTACTGCAACTTGTAAGGTGTGTTGAACATTAGTTGGACTTTTAAGTATTAGTGAGGTTTAACTTTATAAACCTTTCAACCATCGTTAAGGTCAAATAAAATCAAGTTAACATAAGTGAAGTACAAAACAAGACACAGCAGGTCAGCTCGGTGGTGTGGAATGTATGTCCTGTAATATACAAGAACTAATGGGCATTACTTGAGCAACAGTCAGAGGTCACTGGCTGAGAGCTATGCGGATAACATAGGGAGGTGGACATACTGCAGACTAGGAGCATGGTGCAGAAAAGGGCCAGGAAGTCCAAGAGAACTGAACAAGTACAGCAGCAGTTCCCAGAGGTCCCACTCACTAATTACTTATCTGTTTTGGATAGTGGTGATGCTATTTGGGTTCCTCGGAGAAGTACATTCAGAATCAGGATGGATCAACTGTACAGGAGGGAGAAGTGCAGCCATGATAGGGGATGTTCATTAATCAGGGTCAAGCAGGCCGGTGTTTCTGTTTCCGTATCTATAAACATGACTCCAGGCTAGTTACCTCCCACCGGTGCCAGGGTTCAGGGATGTCACAGAACAGCTGCAGGACATGCTTCTGCAAGAGGGTTAACAGCAGAGTCATGGTCCACATTGGTACCAATGACTTCAGTCAAAATAGAACATAGAACAGTACAGCACAGAACAAGCC
>NW_025170843.1:0-1788 GCF_004010195.1 Chiloscyllium plagiosum | reverse complement strand
ATAAACACTGACTCTGTGCGGTTACACAGTGAGCAACCCTTACCCTGCTGAATAAACAATGAGTCTGAACAGTTTCACAGCAAGTGACCCTTACCCTGCTGATTAAACACTGACTCTGGACAGTTACACAGCGAGTGACCCTTACCCTGCCGAATAAACACTGACTCTTTACGGTTACACAGGGAGTGACCCTTACCCTGCTGAATAAACACTGACTCTGGACAGTTACACAGTGAGTGCCCCTTATCCTGCTGAATAAACACTGACTCTGTCTAGCTCCACAGCGAGTGACCCTTACCATGCTGAACTAACACTGACTCTGTATGGTTACACAGTGAGTGACCCTTGCCCTGCTGAATAAACACTGACTCTGTACAGTTACACATTAAGCGACCCTTGCCCTGCTGAATAAACACTGACTCTGTACGGTTACACAGTGAGGGACCCTTAATCTGCCGAATAAACACTGACTCTGTACAGCGACACCATGAGTGACCCTTACTCTGCTGAACAAACACTGACTCTGTACAGTTACACAGTGAGCGACCCTTACCCTGCTGAATAAACACTGAGTCTGTACGGTTACACAGTGAGCGACCCTTACCCTGCTGAATAAACACTGACTCTGTACAGCTACACAGTGAGCGACCCTTACTCTGCTGAATAATCACTGACTCTGTACGGTTACACAGTGAGTGACCCTTACCCTGCTGAATAAACACTGACTCTGTACGGTTACACAGTGAGCGACCCTTACCCTGCTGAATAAACACTGACTCTGTACGGTTACACAGTGTGCGACCCTTACCCTGCTGAATAAACACTGACTCTGTACGGTTACACAGTGACAGATTTTGTTGTGAATAAACTGTTACTCTCGCTGCACTTTGCCTGAACTTTAGCCTGTTGATTAATTCAGGAAACAATGCCCAGTGATCAGAATGCGTTTATTGACTGGAAAGTGTGGTGTGCTGGCTCTGATTTGCGGTGCGATGTCACTCATGAGATGCAGGGAACAGCTCATTTGAAAGCTGGCTTCAGAGCGGTGTGTCCTGGGAGAACCGGCTCTCCTGAAACTCTGAGGAACGCCTATTCCAATAAAGTAGTGCCCCTTTCAGACTTCTTCAGTCGATGATGAATTAACTTATGACTCCTTGTTCAGGTCACGGCCGGTACTGTATTCTGCTCTGATGCGCTGGTGTAAAGGGTGTGTTATTAACTAGGTAAGCAGACCAGCACCTTCATTACTCAGGCTACAACATGGAGCTGTCTTTTATTAGCAGAGCAGTTATCTGTTCGACCTACCGAGTATTCAGAAAGCACAGTCACTCCAGACGGCAACAGGTTACAACAATGTTATCACGGGCTCACACATTGCTGAAGGACAGACAAGGGTCTGATCTCCTCCTCTCCCTGTTTCCATCTCTCCCTCTTTTTCTCTCTGGTTTCCAGGTCGCACTTTCTGCCTTTCTGTTCCTCATTCCCCTGTGTCTCAGTGCTGGCCCTCTCTCTCTGCCCCTTTCATTTACCCTGGCCGTCTCGATCTACCCCTCCTGTCCCTCCAGCTCACTTTCTGTTGTCCTCAGTTTTCTTAGTTTCACTCTATCACCCTTTCCGTCCCTCTTCCCTTCTCACTGTCTCTCTACCCTCTGTAACACTTGTATCATTGCTCTCTCTCTCTCTCTGTGGAGGAAGGGGGAGTGAGGGCGGAGGAGGGGCTGAGGGAGGGAATCGAAGGGCGGAGGAGGGGCTGAGGGAGGGAATCGCGAGGGCGGAGGAGGGGCTGAG
>NW_025170842.1:0-1788 GCF_004010195.1 Chiloscyllium plagiosum | reverse complement strand
TTCAAGCTTCTATGTACATGACAGGCGAGATCTTGTTGCTCTTCCGCACGAACAGGAACATTACCATAAGGCAATAACTCTGTAGTTTCTTCAAAAGTGAACCACCTCACACTTCTTACATTAAACTCCATTGACCACCTCCCCGCCCAGCACTACAGCTCAACTATGCCACTCTGTAACCTGGAACATTCTTCAGCACAGTCCACAACTCTACCGACCTTTTTGTCATCAGCAAATGTACTATCCGATCCTTCTCCACACTTACCAGGTCATTTACAAAAATGAAGAACAGCATTGACCCTAAAACAGATCCTTGTTGTGCACCACTAGTAATCTAAATTCAGGATGCACATTTACCACCACCCATCACCGTCCGTCTTGTTTCAGCTGGCTAATTTCTGATCAATACCACCAAATCACCCTCAGTCACATGCCTCCGTATTTTTCGAGATATTTTCCGAAAATCCCCAAAGTTTGCACCCCAACATCAATTTTCTTCCCCTCCTCAATATCGTCTCTCACTGAATATTGCCCTGTCTCATACATTGTGCAGCCTCCCAAATATTCTCCTGTCTCTAATTTTCATTCCATCAAACATTTCGTTATCAAATATTTTATTCAAATCCAAATGATGCTTAATCTTGGATTCGTACCGTACCTCTCCATCTAATTTCACACCACTGTAAGATTTCATCATGCACAATAGTTCCTCCAAGTCTCGCCCTGTATTGATAAAAGCCCCGCTATATCTAGACACGTGCATAACAGCACCCGCCTTCCCCTCACTGAGCAGCAGACAGAAAAGTGCGTGTGAGAGAGAAGGAAAGAAGGGGGAGTCTAAGGGCAGAGACAGGGAGAGTAGGACAGAAGAACAGATAGAGGCAGTGAAAGGCAAGAAATAAGGTGAACACATTGGTGCTGAGAAACAGAATGATAAGTACAGAATGAACGACAAAGAAATCGACGGGACAGAGAAAGTCCCTCTGCATATGCTCGTGGAAAACCTCATTTCTTACATTTCATGCAAAGTGTGCTGTACATTGTCCGTGACACATGCTCTGTTTTGCCTTCCATATCTATTCCCTTATTCCCTCCCACTACCGCGCCCTTCCTGTCAATTACACTCCTAACCCCTACTGTCTCTGCCCCGTGTACCCCATTGATATTTCTTAGACGAGATATTCAGCATTTTCGTTTTGAATGGGACCAATGCTTTCTCATATAACATTGTATAAAATGCCATCAGGATACTTTGCTGTTCGGCCAAAACCGTACAAAAATCCGGTGCACCTATTTTTCTTCCATCATTCTCATATTCTCTGCACAGCAAATGATAAGTTGCCCAACATTATATGAGTTGGAACCCTGACACTACCACCGAAAATCACAGGCAGTGTTGTTGCTGTCAGCTTGGGCACTTTTGAACAAGATCTCTGTGACGATACAGATCTACAATTCTTTCAAAAAACAAATAGAGAAACTGCTGAAATAGATCAGCAGGTCTGACTGCATGTATTGAGATAAATGTGAGCTCATGTTTCGTGTACAGTGTACCTTCCTCAGAAAGTTCTTCTGCCAAGCCGTCCAATTCTGGCTCCATGATCTTAGGGTCAATGCAGGCGTGAAGTTTTGAAGTAAAAAGCGGAGAATAAAGATACTATACGCACCGTTTTACACTGGGATGTGGTGTCCCAATGGAATTGGTTGAGACTCTGGTCTCTCAGTAGATTTATGGGTTCATGAATGAGACTTTGCTCTGAATCGCTAGATCGGTGAGTGGCGATGTTT
>NW_025170841.1:0-1788 GCF_004010195.1 Chiloscyllium plagiosum | reverse complement strand
TGTGCTGTTCCAGCAATAAAGTTTCAACCATTATCAGAGACAACCCTTGTCTCCAAGATTGCACACACCTTGACTTTGTACAAGAGGTGAGCATGCATTCAAACTATAGGTTTGCTGAGGACAAACAGAATATTTTTTTCCATAATAGAAAGAAGAGTATTAGATGGTGATGATGACTAATTCCAGATTTCTATTATCATGGGGTTCTTCATCCTAATCGTCAGCAGTCCTTTAAGACGGAGGATGGTGCAATTTAGAATTCACAATAGAATTGTAGGTCCTCAGATGACAAAACAATTCAGTGCTGAATCAGTACACCCTGCCATATGTGGGACAAGTGCTGTCTGAGGATGATGGTAGGGAGGTCCAGATTTCTGCACTCTCCTTACACTGATCGTGCTTGGTCTCCACCTGAGCTTGTTAGAGATGGTTTACATCCTTTTCCAAGTTTCTTAGCCAGCTTTTACAATCTTGGACAAAAGATACCCATAATTCAGTCAGGATATTGAAATTTTCAGGCAAGTTTTGATGACTTTCTTGAAGCATTCCTGATAATTTCTCACCATATGGCACTTGGTAAAGAGAGATTGGTTCGGAAGTCTTCCATCGAGAATGATGGAGATGTGTCCCACCCCATGCAGCTAACTGGCAGTAACCAGTGTCATGACAATGGGGTTGTTGGCCTAACATAGAACACTGATATTGGAGCCAATGGATTTTCTGGATTTTGCAGAGATTTTGCTGGTGATATTGCTTTAGGGATTTGTGATGTCTGCTGCACATTGTCTATTTTTAGATTAGATTCCCTTCAGTGTGGAAACATTTGGCCCAACAAGTCCAAACTAACCCTCTGAAAAGTAACCCACCCAGACCCATTTCCCTCGATTAATATACCTAACACTATGGGCAATTTAGCCTGGCGAATTCACCTAACCTGCACATCTCTAGATTGTGGGAGGAAACCAGAGCACTCGGAGGAAACCCACACAAACACGGGGAGAATGTACAAATTCCACACAGACAGTCGCCCGAGAATGAAATCGAACCTGAGTCTCTGGCACTGTGAGGCAGCAGTGCTAATCACTGAGCCACCATGCTGTATGTTTTCTCACACACACAAAAGAACAGATAGCACAAATGCATTGTAGACCATGAGCTTGGTGCTGGCTTTGAAGCCTTTCTCAAACACACTGCTTGTCAGAAGGCCAAAGTCTACACTAGCTCAAAGGAGGCAAATTTAGATTTCAATGTTATTGTTTGTCCTGCTGAAAGGAGACTCCCAAGGCATGAGAATTGATCCATGCTGTCTAGTGGTTCGCTGTGGACCTTGATAGTTGGAGGTCAGTATTGCATAGCAGAAGCTGTTGATTACCTTTGTCTTATGATTGTTTAGTCTAAGGCTATTCTTTTATTCTCCTCTATGAATACATCAATGATTGTTTGGAGCTCAGCCTCAATATCCATATATATGGAGGCTATCTACATATCATATCTTAATGACAGATCATTCTTTGTTCTGTACGGGAGGTAAAGGAGGTTGAATAGTTTCCTGCCTGTCCTGGAGACAAACATCACATAGAGCAGGAGGCTACATAAACACAGGGTAAGGAAGCTGGAGAAGAGAATTCTTCTGATAACACAGCCTCATTTGACGCCAGTTTGCACAGGCCACCATTGATTGCAATGTCAAACAGCAACAAACCTGACCCTGAATAAGTTGGTCTGCAACGAATTCTGGATCAGTGGTGCTGGAAAAGCACAGCAATTCAGGCAGCATCCGAGGACAGC
>NW_025170840.1:0-1788 GCF_004010195.1 Chiloscyllium plagiosum | reverse complement strand
GGAAACAATATGGAAACAGTACAGAAACAGGACTGAAACAGTGCGGAAACAATATGGAAACAGTACGGAAACAGTACGGAAACAGTACAGAAACAGTACGGAAACAGAACAGAAACAGTACGGAAACAGTACAGAAACAGTACGGAAACAGAACAGAAGCAGGACAGAAACAGAACAGAAAAAGTACGGAAACATTACAGAAACAGTGCAGGAACAGTTCGGAAACTGTACGGAAACAGTACAGAAACAGTACACAATCGGTACGCAAACAGTACGGAAACAGTACGCAAACAGGACGGAAACAGTACACAATCAGTACGCAAACAGTACGGAAACAGTACGGAAACAGAACAGAAACAGTGCGGAAACAATATGGAAACAGTACAGAAACAGGACAGAAACAGTACAGAAACAGAACGGAAACAGGACAGAAACAGTACAGAAACAGAACAGAAACAGTACAGAAACAGAACAGAAACAGAACAGAAACAGTACGGAAATAGTAGGGAAACGGAACAGAAACGGTACGGAAACAGTCGAGAAACAGGACGGAAACAGTGCGGAAACAATATGGAAACAGTACAGAAACAGTACGTAAACAGTACGGAAACAGTACACAAACAGTACGGAAACAGTACGGAAACAGAACAGAAACAGTGCGGAAACAATATGGAAACAGTACAGAAACAGGCCAGAAACAGTACAAAAACAGTACGGAAACAGTGCACAAACAGAACAGAAACAGTACGGAAACAGTATGGAAACAGTACAGAAACAGTACGTGAGCAGTCTGGAAACAGTACGGAAACAGAACAGAAATAGCACGGAAACAGAATGGAAACAGTACGGACACAGAACAGAAAAACTGTAAAAAGTACGGAAACTGTATAGAAAGAGTACGGTAATAGTACAGAAACAGTGCAGAAATAGAACAGAAACTGTAGGGAAAAAGTACAGAAACAGTACGGACACAGAATAGAAAAACTACGTAAAAAGTACGGAAACTGTATAGAAAGAGTACGATAACAGTACAGAAACAGTGCAGAAACAGAACAGAAACTGTAGGGAAAAAGTACAGAAGCAGTACAGAAACAGTACGGAAACAGTACAGAAACAGAACAGAACCAATATAAAAACAGAACGGAAACAGTAAGAAAATAGTACAGAAACAGCACGGAAACAGAACAGAAACAGTACAGAAACAGTACGGAAACAGTAGGGTAACAGCACAGAAACATTACAGAAACAGTACGGAAACTGTACAGAAACTGAACGGAAACAATACCTAAACAGTACAGAAACAGTACAGAAAGAGTGCGGAAACAAGATGGAAACTGTACCGAAACAGAACAGAAACAGTGCGGAAACAGTACAGAAACAAAATGGAAACAGTACAGAAACAGTACGCAAACAGTACGGAAACAGCACAGAAACAGTACGGAAACTGAACAGAAATAGAACAGAAACAGTACGGAAACTGTACAGAAACAGAACGGAAACAATACCTAAACAGTACAGAAACAGTACAGAAAGAGTGCGGAAACAATATGGAAACTGTACCGAAACAGAACAGAAACAGTGCGGAAACAGTACAGAAACAGAATGGAAACAGTACAGAAACAGTACGCAAACAGTACGGAAACAGCACAGAAACAGTACGGAAACTGAACAGAAATAGAACAGAAACAGTACAGAAACAGAATAGAAACGGTACGAAACAGTAGGGAAACAGTACGGAAACAGTACGGAAACAGGACGGAAACAGGACGGAAACAGTACGGAAACAGT
>NW_025170839.1:0-1788 GCF_004010195.1 Chiloscyllium plagiosum | reverse complement strand
TTGTCAGTTTTGTTTAGTGAAACACAATTCCAATTTTACAGAATCCCTCCTGTGTGGAAACAGGCCATTTGGCCCAACAAATCTACACTATCCTTCCAAATAATAATCCACTCAGAACCACTCTGCTTTCCGATTACTGGACATTTACCCCTGACTAATGAACCTAACCTACACATCACTGAACAGAACATGGCCAATTTACCTAAACTGCTCATCTTTGGTTTGTGGGATAAAACCAGAACATGCAAACTCCACACAGTCATGTGACCGAGGATGGAATCGAACCCCCGTACATAACACTGTAAGACACGTGTGCTAACCACTGATCTGTTCTCAACGCCCAGCTTCCATGCAAGAAGTGAGATACGTGAGAGACGTGCAAAGTCAAATTTCAAATGAACACTCTCTGATATTGCCGAAGCATATTAATCTTACATTCAATATAAGTTGGTGAATGGAAAACAAAAAATAAAACTCCCTGACAAATCATGAATGAACAATAATTAGAAAATTAATATGATCAAAGGACACAACAATATTCAGGTGAATTGCATTGTTTAACAACAAAGTTTGGAATTAGCTAACTAATAAATAACGGGAAGTGACGATTGTTTATTTTACTGATGAAGAAATTGACTTGCTTTTCATCTTTGTAACACTACAGAATAGCAATGTATGTGCCTGAAATGTTTGAATTAAGATCTTTCTAATTTAAAAAAATCAGTACGATCACATAGACTTCTTCATCTTTAAAACTGCAACATTCTCAAATACTTTCCAGGAATTTAGAACCAACAGAATTAGTTAATTTGAGTTCTTGGGAACTCGAAGTGAGTTCTGCGTATTAGTCATTCAATGTAATTATTCAGCTGAAGACAACATCCCTTCTTTGCAAAAATGCTCAACTTCGAAAAATTCAAAATGCATTGTCATTGTTTAATGAAACAATACAGAGATGTTAATTCTTTTTCATTTGACTTAACAAAACGCAGGAATTGTACATGATTTTGTTGCATGAAAAATACTTAAATCTTATTGTAATTATAAATACAATAAATGTTCGTATCGAAGTGAAATATATTGAAATGAATTCAACTCCGTTTCCGCAGGTAAAATAAGAATTAATATCAACAATGATCAAGAGATTGTACATTACAATATATTTAGGTATTCATGAAAAGAGCCGTAATTCCACATTTATGGCACATACTGGATTGAATAATTATTACGTATGAGCAACAACTGCATTAAAAAATTCTATCAATGAATTTAGAAATAATGAGGAATCTCATTTTGCTATGTGACTGAGGAATATGTGCAAACAAACAGTAATTATTGCAATGAAAAGTAATTGCAGGTCTGTGAACTTAAAGTCTGTGATTACGGTGATCATTCGTGTAAGCAACCATTAGACATTTACAATTAATGTTGCATGGGAAGTCCTTGGATCCATTGTGGGATACTTGATTGAAAAAAAAAACAGTTTCATATTGCAGTGTTGGTACTCAGAAACAATTGGTTAAATTAAAATGTGAATCTCATTTTACTTGTTCATAAGAATTTCTTAAATAATTGCACAATAATTATCATGACAATGACTTGATAATTAATGTTGTAATATGAGCAATTAAAATGATTCAACATTTCAAAAACACTTTGCTGTGATGCTTGTTGGATATTTATTAAAATTGGTAAATTGTGGAATAAAATGTAGGAATGAGCTTTATGAATTGAAGAAAAAGTGAGCCATTCATGGATTATAAAACAAATCTTCCTTTCTTTATTAAA
>NW_025170838.1:0-1788 GCF_004010195.1 Chiloscyllium plagiosum | reverse complement strand
GACCTAATTCACTGTGATCCCAGTCTGCTTCACAGTGATCCTGACCAAACTATCCGCGATCCCAGTGTGCTTCACTGTGATCCTGACCTAACTATCCGTGAACCCAGTCTGCTTCACTGTGATACTGAACTAATTATCCGTGATCCTGACCTAACTATCCATGATCCCAGTCTGCTTCACCGTGAAACTGACCTAACTATCTGTGATCCCAGTCTGCTCCCCCTGATCCTGACCTAACTGTCCGTGATCCCAGTCTGCTTCACCGTGATCCTGAACTAACTGTTCGTGATCCCAGTCTGCTTCACCGTGATCCTGACCTAATAATCCTTGATCGCAGTCTGCTTCGCCGTGATCCTGACCTAACTATCCGTAATCCCAGTCTGCTTCACCGTGATCCTGACCGAACTATCCGTGAACCCAGTCTGCTTCACCGTGATCCTGACCTAACTATCCGTAATCCCAGTCTGCTTCACCGTGATCCTGACCTAACTATCCGTGATCCCAGTCTGCCTCACTGTGATCCTGACCTAACTATCCCTGATCCCAGTCTGCATCACTGTGATCCAGAAGTAACTATCCGTAATGCCAGTCTGCTTCACCGTGATCCTGACCTAACTATCTGTAATCCCAGTCTATTTCACCGTAATCCTGACCTAACTATCCTTGATCCCAGTCTGCTTCACTGTGATCCTGAGCTAACTATCCGTGATCCCAGTCTGCTTCACTGTGATCCTGAGCTAACTATCTGTGATCCCAGTCTGCTTCACCGTGATGCTGACCTAACTATCCGATATCCCAGTCACGTTCACCGTGATCCTGAACTAATTATCCGTGATCCCAGTCTGCTTCACCGTGATCCTGACCGAACTGTCCGTGATCCCAGTCTGCTTCACCGTGATCCTGATCTAACTATCCATGATCCCAGTCTGCTTCACCGTGATCCTGACCTAATAATCCGTGATCGCAGTCTGCTTCGCCGTGATCCTGACCTAACTATCCGTAATCCCAGTCTGCTTCACCGTGCTCCTGACCTCAGTGTCGGTGATCCCAGTCTGCTTCACTGTGATCCTGACCTAACTTTCTGTGATCCGAGTGTGCTTCACTGTGATCCTGACCTAGGTAACCGTAATCCCAATCTGCTTCATCATGATCCTGACCTAACTATCCAGAATCCCAGTCTGCTTCACCGTTATTCTGACCTAACTATCCGTGATCCCAGTCTGCTTCACTGTGATCCTGACCTAACTCTCCGTGATCCCAGTCTGCTTCACCGTGATCCTGACCTAACTATCCGTGATCCCACTCTGCTTCACCGTGATTCTGACCTAACTATCCGTAATCCCAGTCTGCTTCACCGTGATTCTGACCTAACTATCCGTAATCCCAGTCTGCTTCACCGTGATCCTGACCTAATTATCTGTGATCCCAGTCTGCTTCACCGTGATCCTGAACTAATTATCCGTGATCCCAGTCTACTTCACCGTGATCCTGACCTAAATATCTGTGATCCCAGTCTGCTGCACTGTGATCCTGACCTAACTATCCGTGATCCCAGTCTGCTTCACTGTGATCCAGATGTAACTATCTGTAATCCCAGTCTGCTTCACATGATCCTGACCTGACTATCCGTAATACCAGTCAGCCTCACCGTGATCCTGACCTAACTTTCCGTGATCCCAGTCTGCTTCACCGTGATCCTGACCGAACTATCCGTGATCCCAGTCTGCTTCACCGTGATCCTGACCGAACTATCCATGATCCCAGTCTGCGTCACCGTGATCCTGACCT
>NW_025170837.1:0-1788 GCF_004010195.1 Chiloscyllium plagiosum | reverse complement strand
AGACCACCACACCGGGACACCGTCACACTGAGAGACCACCACACCGGGACACAGTCACACACAGAGACCACCACACCGGGACAACGTCACACAGAGAGACTATCACACCGGGGCACCGTCACACAGAGAGACCACCGCACCAGGACACCATCACACAGAGACCACCACACCGGGGCACGATCACACAGAGACCATCACACCGGGGCACCGTCACACAGAGACCACCACACTGGGGCACTGTCACACAGTGAGACCACCACCCCGGGACACCGTCACACAGAGAGACCACCGCACCAGGACACCATCACACAGAGACCACCACACCAGGGCACCGTCACACAGAGACCACCACACCGGGGCACCGTCACACAGAGAGACCACCACACCGGGACACCGTCAGACAGAGACCACCACACCGGGGCACCATCTCACAGAGAGACCACCACACCGGGGCACCGTCACACAGAGAGACCACCACACCGGCACACCGTCACACAGAGAGACCACCACACCGGCGCACCGTCATACAGAGAGACCACCACACCGGCACACCGTCACACAGAGAGACCACCACACCGGGGCACCGTCACACAGAGAGACCACCACACCGGGGCACCGTCACACTGAGAGACCACCACAACGGGACACTGTCACACAGAGAGACCACCACACCGGGACACCGTCACACAGAGACCATCACACCGGGGCACCGTCTCACAGAGAGACCATCACACCGGGGCACCGTCACACAGTGACCATTACACCGGTGCACCGTCACACAGTGACCATCACACCGGGGCACCGTCACACGGAGACCATCACACCGGGGCACCATCACACTGGGAGACTGCCGCACTGGGCTAAGAACTCCACTTCTCCTCCAGGTGCCTGGGCCTAGCTGTGGTCCTGGAGCCTCAGTCTAGCCTGCGAGTCTGGGCCTTGGGCACCAGCCCAAGAGCTGCCTCTGACAGGGCTGGGGTGGAGCTGTGTCCAGCTCATCCTGGCATTGCTGCTGTTACTGCCGGCGGCCTCCTCCTTTACTCGCCACTCTCAAAGGAAAAGCAAGGCAAGAGAAAAGGCAAAAATAGGAAAACAGCAAAGGTAAAAAGAAGGAAAAAAAGATGAGGAAGACAGGCAGTGGGAGTGGATGGGCCCTGGGCTCAGACCCCCTACTCTGCCGCCATCTTGTCGGTTATACACATTTGTCACTGTCAGCCCGGGTGCTTTAAGGACTTTATAATCTCCCTCAATGTGTCTGGCCTGGGGGGTATGCTTTGAATCAGAATTCCTTCCAGAAACCAGAGATATTGTCTGTGATAAGGAAAGTAACCTGTCGACACTAACTATCTGTGCTCAGAAATGGTCATGAAGCTAAAACCCAGAGGGCAAAGGGGCTTCATACGTATTAACGGTAAAAGGTTAGCAAAGAAGAGAATGGGAGCCATAAGGAAAAGCCAAGGATAAACTGCTCACTGAAGCAAAGGGTACGGTTGAGGTACAAAGCGAGTCCTCTGCTTCTGTCTTTACCAAATCAGAAGAGGGTGACAATGGCCCAGTTGAAAATGTGGGTGTTGAGCAACCGAACAGTATATTGATAGATGTGGAGGTCCTGGGAGAGAATGTCAAAGCTTAGGGCCCAGGTGGAGCAGTCACCAAGGTGGAGCGATTAAAACCAAGAGGTTAGAATTGGAGGAGAGGGAGTTGGACCATTCCCAGATGGGTTGGAGATTGCTTCATTGTAAGGCGAGTGGCTAATGGCCTGTGGACTGGCTTCCATCAAGGAAATGT
>NW_025170836.1:0-1788 GCF_004010195.1 Chiloscyllium plagiosum | reverse complement strand
ATACGAAGCCTTCAGCAGGACCACATGCAATGAATAAGAGTGCCTCTAGTCATTCTGCATTTAGGACATGCTGAAGATAATCCCACACTGAATTTTGTGAGAAAATTCGGTGACAGAAGAATTTTGAACTGCATGGAATGGGTCCTATTACAGATCAAAATCCTTCGAGCATTTTCACAAACATCCTCCCATGTCTCCAAAGAGATCTATACCCCCCAACTCTCTCGCCCAGACGTCACGAAGCTGTACAGTCTTGTCTGAGGGGACACTCTGCAACAAATGATAAAGGGTACTAACAAAGAGTGTATCCTTAGCAATATGCACCCACTTCTCTGTGTTGGATCTGGATGAGTCTGTTAAAAGTGTGTGTTTTTAAAATCAAATCTCTAATCTGGAAAAAAAAACATAAGAAGTCCCTACCAGGTAGTCCATATTTACGAGTTATTTGATCAAATGGTATCATTTTTCTCCCTCACGTTACACGTGGTGGCTCAGTGGTTTGCAATGCTGACTCACCGTACCAGGATCACGGATTTGGATCCAGTCTTGGGTGACTGGCTGTGTGGAGTTAGTATGTTCTCAACTGTGTCTGCGTAGGTTTCCTCGCACAGTCAAAACGATGTGCAGGTTAGATGAATCGGCAATTGATAAATCGCTCATAGTGTTCCAGGATCTGTAAGTTCAGACATCAGTCAGGATAAATATAGGATGGCAGGGGAATGGGTTTGGTGGGTTACTCTTCAGAGTTCCAAGGGCTTGTATCCACATTGTAGGGATTCTACCAATTCTAAATCACCCAAGCAAGGTACCCCCTCGATGTCCACAGTTTAAACCTGGAATCCATTTTCCCCGGTTGACAACCTGGTATACCAATTTAAGGGGTAAGAAACGTGGTTTTGGCTGTATTGCCCTCGATCTGACGCATTGTCCTTAAAGTTTTAACAGTATTGATAATCATTATTTATTAACAATCCTCCACAAATGTTGTTATTATATCTAAGAACAACAGACTAATAAGGGTTCACTTTGTCTGAGAGGGCTCAATGTCTAGCCGTATTGACGCCGAGTCCTCAGCGGCCCAGACACTAACATAAGATGATAAAAGAGCTTAATTGATAGCTTTTAATCAGGGAGATCATGTCCCCACAATCTGTGGAGCAGTTGCAATTTTGTTAGCTTGATAAAGAATCGCTTATGGTACCAAATATAAAAGCTAAAAGAGCCATTATGTTTCTAAAATATCTGTCTGGGAAACATCAAAGAAAGCATTCACACGGGTGGTAGGAAATGAGGAAGGACATTCATTTTAATAACAGCTATCCGACCTAGACAGGAGATTGGAAATGCCTCCCAACTTGGTTTAATTTTGTCAAATAAATGGTCACAGTTCACGTTTAAAAAATGATCAAAGACAGATATAATGAAGATACTGAAACAGGGAAACCACCCCAGTGACCATTTAAAAGGAAATCAAGATTTGCCCTCAGTATCAGTTATTTCCCTAAGAACTTCCATAGGCATGGCCTCCAACTTTGTAAAATTTATCTTATCGCCCAGAAAGGCAACAAGTGAATTAACGCATTGCATCACATGAACTACCGAAATTACGAGATTTGACAAAAACATAAGACAATCATCTGCATACAATGTAATTGTGAGAAACAAAGCTCACTCAGTTCAATAATTTCAGTCCGAGTGCATCACATGAACTACCGAAATTACGGGATTTGACAAAAACATACGACAATCATCTGCTACAATGTAATTGTGAGAAACAAAGCTCACTCA
>NW_025170835.1:0-1788 GCF_004010195.1 Chiloscyllium plagiosum | reverse complement strand
TAAAGACAATCCAAGTGAAAGTCTCACTCACTGTCAGCTATCCCCACGCCCCTGACCTGCGGGTTGCAGACATTTTAACGCAGAAGATAGGGTGAACACTGAGAGTTGTTTCACCATCAGCCACTCTGTCCCAGAGGCAGGAAGAGGGACAGCATCAAAGTGTAGCGTCACTCACGCGCCGACAGAAGCTGTTCAGCCCATCGAGTCCATAGCAACTCTCTGCCGCTTGTATATCCCTGTGATTATTTATGTCCTAATAATGCGGAGCTGTCCCTGTATCGCAATTCTGACTCCAACAAATTGATCGAATTGTAATTCACACGTTTTCATATCACAGGAAGAACACTGCTGTGTGAAACGGCGTGGGGAATAACTGCAGGGCGTCATGCGCATAGAGCATTCTACAACTGATGTATCTCACCTTCAGTAGTTTATTCCCAGCTCTGGCAAGAGATATTGCGAATCAGATCAGAGCACACCGACAGAGAACAGGTAAAGAGCTTCCAGAACTTCACAAGTGTGTTTCCTCACTTGTGTAAATTTCCCGTGTGTATCAGTATGAAATATTCATTTCAGATACATTGAATGAAAGGAAGCGGAAAGTGAAACAACAGGTAATGCGTAGAATGGAGATCTATTATAGAGAAGAACTGAAGGGGGCTGTACACACACTGAAACATGGAATTGTCAACGAGTAGAGGATGTTTTCAATCCATTAATTTCATGGTCATGAGCCCAATATGCTCCCACTGGTCCGCTCCATTAGCGCTGACCATAGCAGTTTCACACAGTCTTCAGCATTTCGTCTGGCGTGTGGCATGTACCTCAGAAAATGATTTCAAAAGGTCTTCCCTATTATTGTGTGACACTCTGTGGTGCAGATGTGTCCTGGCTGTGTCAATATAACCTGTGACTAACTTGCCACATTCTGTTGGTTTAACTGTGATTTCACTCAGAATCACAAAAAATGTCACGGTGCAAAGTGAGGCTATGCAGCCCCCAAACAATAAGGAAATGTCTATGGCGGTCGATTGATTGTCTTTATTTGATTGATTGATTGTCACATGAACCTCAGTACAGTGAAAACTTTTGTTTGCGATTGGTAAAGGCAGATCATACTAATCAAGGACATGCAGATCACAGCATAAGTAAAACAAAAAATTGCACAGATAAAGGCTTTCAGGTTACTCCGCACAGGATGTGCACTCGGCAAAATCCACATTAACAGGATCAGCATCATTTGAAGTTAGGGAATCCATTTCTCAGTCTTGTAACGACCTCCAAGAAGTTGCTTTTGTGTGTCTTTAAGCTTCGGTGCCTTGATCTGAACTCGTGCTCATCAAAATTATACATTCTGAGTCAAAAATAGAACCATATGCAAAACTCCAGTGCTCAAGTGTGACTTCTCACACGTACATCACCCACCCGAGGCGATATCACACCCAAGACCAAGAACCGCAACAGAAGCATGATCCATAAATCAGGTGAGTTTCCTTGTTTAAAAAATAGGGTTTTTCTGATGTTTCGGAAGGAAGGCCGCACTGAGATTTAATAACAGCTCCTTGCCATTCTGACTTCTGGTTCCCCGGAGGCTGTGTGAGCCACTTTTTTTTGCGAGCGGGCTCCCATCATTGGCAGCTGGACGAACTCATCTTGAATTGGCAATTAGTGTTATGGGAGAGAAACATGAACACGCTTTTAAGCCCACTATCAAACACGGGGTTGTGGAGCGCGAGAGGGGTTTAAAGGTAGTGAGAGTTATGGAAGTTCTGGAAAGCTGTACAAAAG
>NW_025170834.1:0-1788 GCF_004010195.1 Chiloscyllium plagiosum | reverse complement strand
GCCACAGGATTATTCACACGTGGAACTGACCATCCTCAGTCCACAGGATTATTCACACACAGCGTTGACCATTCACAGCCCACAGCATTATTCACACACAGCGTTGACCATTCACAGCCCACAGCATTATTCACACACAGAGTATTAAACAACCTCAGGCCACAGGATTAATCACACATGGAACTGACCATTCACTGTCCAAAGGATTATTCACACACTGTATTGAATATCCTCAAGCCACCGGATTAGTGGCACACATTACTGAACATCCTCAGGCAACAGGATTATTCACAGGCAATATTGACCATCCTCACGCAAAGAATTATTCACACATAGTATAGACCACCCTACTGCCACAGGATTATTTACACACAGTATTGACATTCCGCAGGACACAGGATTATTTTCACACATTATTGACCAACCTCAGGCCACAGGAGTATTCATAAACAGTATTGAGCAGTCATAGTTCCCAGGATTATTTAAACACAGTATTGACAATCCACAGTCCACTGGATTATTCACACAAGTATTCTCCATCCTCAGGCCTCAGGATTATTCACACACTGTATTGACCAGCCTACTTCCACAGGATTTTTGAACCTACTGCCTTGTCAGTTTACAGGTCACAGGATTATTCACACAAAGTATTGACCATCCTCAGGCCAAGGGTAATTCACACAGTATTGACCAGCCTACAGACCCAGGAGTAATGAACACACTGTTATGACCATCCTCATGCCACAGGATTATTCACACACCATATTGACACTTCACAGGCCGGAGGATTATTCACACACAGTATCGACGATTCACAGGCCACAGGATTAGTGACACACATTATTGACCATCTTCAGGTACCAGGATTATTCACACACTGTATTGACCATTATCAGGACACAGGATTATTCGTATACAGTATTGACTTACCTCAAATCACAGGATTTTTCACACACAGTATTAACGATCCTCAAGACACAGGATTATTTTCACAAGGTATTGACCATCATCAGGCCACAGGATTATTCACACACAGCATTGACCATTCTCAGGCCACAAGATTATTCCCACACAGTATTGAGCATTCATAGTTCCCAGGATTATTTACACACATTATTGACCATCCTAAGTACACAGGGATACTCAAAAAAAAATTAAACATTCTCAGGTCACAGGAATATTCAAACACAATATTGACCACCATTAGGCCACAGAATTAATGAACACACTGTCTTGACCATTTACAGGTCTCAGTTTCATTCATACACAGTTTTGACCATTCTCAGGCCACAGAATTGTTCACACAGTGAATTGATCATCCTCAGGCTGCAGGATTATTCACAGACAGTACTCACTACCCTCAGGTCACAGGATTGTTCACACACAGTAATGACCATCCAAGGGTTATTCACACACAGTATTCAGCATTCATCGTGCACAGGATTATTCACACACAGTTTTGACCTTCCTCAGACCAAAAGATTATTCCCATACAGAACTGACCGTCCTCAGTCCATGGGATAATTCCCACAGATTGTTGGCCATCCTCAGGCCATAGGATTGTTCACAAATAATATTGACCAGCCTCGTGCCACAGGATTATTCGCACACAGTATTCACCATCACAGTCCACAGCATTATTCACACGCAGCATAGACTGTTAACAGACCACAGGATTAGTCACACAGAGCATTGAATAACCCTAGTCAACAGGATTAATCGCACATAGTTTTGACCATACTCAGGCCACAGGATTGCTCACACACAGTATTGGCCATCCTCAGGCCA
>NW_025170833.1:0-1788 GCF_004010195.1 Chiloscyllium plagiosum | reverse complement strand
CCAGGAGGCAAAATTTGCTGTTAAAACAATTGGCATGGCATGTGTAAGAGGCACGGTCGAATGATGTAAATTTCTCAAGGCAGAGGGGTGATCCTGAATCAGTATTTGTGTCAACTGATAGCTATAACATCAAAAGTGGGACAGGAACAAAACATACCCAGCCACTCAGAACATCCGACAGGCTGCCAGAAACTGTGGGTTCTCCCTGTCCTCCTAGTGTCCAAGAAACCTCTGAGGGTACGATGGACGTGGCAGATGTCGCAGCCTTGATGCCATTACCACCAGCAGAAAAAGATGAATTCCTGCTGAGATGCTCAATGGGCAAGAGGTAGGCTGCAGTCCAGTACATGCCGACAGTATCTGAGCCAGACTCCATGGAACCAAATCAGGTGTGAGCATGCCCCAGGAAAGGCAACAGCAAAGAGAATGGGCCTTTTTCTCAGGATAGAGATGGGGAGAAAGGTATTGATTGAAATGAGGTCAGTGAGGTGGACCTCACTGAATATGATTTCCCAGATTGGACCAGGTTAACTGTCCCAATCAGGCAGTCCAGACAGACAGATGTGTTAGGAGTTCTGCTCACTCGACTTTCCATCGCTATAAAGTCTCGCAGTGTGCATGTGTACATTGTTGAATTGCATCGCCCAACATATTACACGCAAGGAGCTCAGCTTTACCATGTCTTGGATGGAACAGAGATGGTCATCCACCAGTTGAAGAAGACTACAGCTGCAAATGGCTCTTCCCGTGAGGCATTGATGTGTGAGGCAGAGCTCCCAGTGCAGTTGAATTCTCTTGCTGACTGATCTGGAAGGAGGAGAGCATCCCAGGAGAGCTCCCAGATGACAAAGTGATTAGTGCTTTCAAAAAAGGCAACACGTCAGACTGTTGTAACCCCAGGAGAACATCCTTGATGTTGACCATTGGAAACTCATTACCAAAGTCGTTTTCAACTGTCTCTTCCCTGTGGCTCAGGAACTCCTCCCAGAGTCTCAGCGTCAGTCAACCATAGTCGAGCACAATGGACATGGTTTTCCCTGCTGTATATGTCCCTCTTGAACCTTATAAAGACCTTTGACACCATCAGTTGGGAAGCGTTTGTGGAACATTCTTCTCCACTTAGTTGCAGCTTGAAGTTTGTAACCATCCTTCGACATTTCCACAACTGTACGTAAGTAATCATAATGACAAACGGCTTCAATGTCTACCCAGTCGAGCAGGGTTGTGTCATCGACTCAACACTGTTCTGAATCGACCTTGCTGCGGGATGTCATTGCCGACAATCTGCCCAGTTTTGAGCCCAGGTGGCTTTTATTGTAGTCCTGCATTTTTGCTGTCCCAGAAGCTCTTGTTGGGCTTCAGTGTGTGGGTTAAGATACTTTTCTTTGAAGTGGGCAGCACAGTGGCACAGTGGTTAGCACAGCTGCCTCACAGCACCAGAGACCTGGGTTCCATTCCTGCCTCAGGCAACTGTCTGTGTGGAGTTTGCACATTCTCCCCGTGTCTGCATGGGTCTCCTCCGTGTGCTCCAGTTTCCTCCCACAGTCCAAAAATGTGCAGGTTAGGTGAATTGGCCATGCTAAATTGCCCGTAGTATTAGGTGAGAGGGTAAATGTCGAGGAATGGGTCTGGGTGGGTTGCTCTTCGGAGTGTTGGTGTAGACTTGTTGGGCCGAAGGGCCTGTTTCCACAGTGTAAGTAATATAATCTATGAGCAGATGTACTACCTCTGGATTTTAACAAGTGTTGTTCCTTCCCCAGGAGTGTTCAATAGCAACAAAGCAGAGAG
>NW_025170832.1:0-1788 GCF_004010195.1 Chiloscyllium plagiosum | reverse complement strand
TCATTTATACAACAAAAGCAGAAATTTCACAGTTGGATGATAACATATATATGAGAGAAAGCTGAGTTAATGTTTCCAGTCCAGTGACCCTTCTTCAGAACTAACCTGCCTGATCGCTCTGCATAACTTCAAATCATGTGAAAGTGGAACAGTTGATACAACACTGACATCTGAAAAGGCTGCAGCAGCAGTGAAGTTGCTTTTTTGCCATTAATATTTTGAAGGATTTCGCTCAGATCATCCCTTAAACTTCAAAATTCGAGCGAAATCAGGCTTCATTTGTACAACAAAAGCAGAAATTTCACAGTTGGACTGACAACATCTATATGAGAGAAAACTGAGTTAATGTTTCCAGTCCAGTGACCCTTCTTCAGAACTAACCTGCCTGATCGCTCCGCATAACTTCAAATCATGTGAAAGTGGAACAGTTGATACAACACTGACATCTGAAAATGCTGCAGCAGCAGTGAAGTTGGGCATCTCTGTCAGTGGAGAATTGTACCAAGAATGCTGCTCAGTGAATTGCTATCACTGTTCTGGTGTCTGGATAAGGCTAACCAGTAGTGAACTGGAGACATTATTCTTAAACAGCAAAAGGTTAAGAGCATATTATCAGCAGATTTAAACAAATTCAATTGTCATGAAGCCTTACCAGGAATGCCAGCAAAGGCAAGGGTGGTGTAGAGGACCAGGTGATCAATTGGTTGAAACATTTCTTCAATGCGAGATGATCAGTCCCTTCAGGCAACTGGCAAGCTCCTTGTTTGAAACTCTGAGCTTATGCATTCCCCGAAATGCTGCCTTATTACTGTGTGGAAGCTCCTTGGAGAGATCGAAGTTACACCATGACTCTATTTCGCAGCTTTTTTTTGCTGTTTTCCAATTTTCTGTCAATGAACAATTTAATTGCAATAATAAACTTAATGCCAATTGTCAAGGATGTTATTGCTCAGTACATCATAATGAAATAAGAAAAACACAAAATCTGGAATTATACAGCAATAACACTGTCCACGCAAACACCATGAGTTCTATCCTTAGATTAGAAACTATTTCAACCAATGCTGCATCAAGATAGTTTATTCTAAGTGTGAAAATATTTTTCAGAACTGTTCTCCTTTACTCTTGTCTTAGACGTCAGGTCCGCTGGTCTATTATTCCCTGGTTGTACTTAACACCATACTAAAACAGTGACACGACGTTTGCCAACCTTCAGTCTTCCAGCATCTCACCTATGACTATCGATGATATAAATATCTCAGCAAGGGGCCCAGCAATCACTTCCCTAGCTTCCCACAATGTTCTCGGGTACACCTAATCAGGACCTGGATGTTTATCCACTTTTATATGTTTGAAGACATCCAGCACTTCCTCCTCTGTCATATGGACATTTTTCAAGGTATCCCCATCAATTCCCCCCATTCTATATCTTCCATGTCCTTTTCCACAATAAACACTGACGCAAAACACTCGTTTATTATTTCCTCCATCGCCAGCAACGCCACACAATAGCGGCCTTGTTGATATTTGAGGGGCCCTATTGCAGAACATAGAACATAGAACAATACAATGCAGAACAGGCCTTTCGGCCCTCGATGTTGCGCCGACCTGTGAACTATTCTCAGCTCATCTCCCTAACTATTCCATCATCATCCATGTGCTTATCCAAGGATTATTTCAATCTCCCCAATGTGGCTGAGTGAGCTACATTGGCAGGTAGGGCATTCCATGCACTTCCCACTCTCTATTTAATGTACCTGCATCTGACATGATCTTAAATCTATCAGC
>NW_025170831.1:0-1788 GCF_004010195.1 Chiloscyllium plagiosum | reverse complement strand
CTCTGAGACACACTGTGACACTCACTGAGACACTCTGTGACACTCTCTGACACTCTCTGAGGCATAATGTGACACTCTCTGACAGACTGTCATACACTGAAACACACTGTGACACTTTCTGACTCTCTCAGAGGCACACTGTGACACTCTCTGACAGTCTGTCTCAGTGTGCCTCTCACAGTCTCTCTGAAATACACTGTCAGAGAGATTTAGAAAGAGTCACAGTTTGTCTCAGAGAGTGTCACATTGTGACAGTCTGTCAGAGGATGTTACATTGTATTTCAGAGTGTGTAAGACAGAGTCAGAAAGTGTCACAGTATGTCATACCGTGTCCCAGAGAGTGTCAGAGAGTGTCAGCATTTGGCTCAGAGAGGGTCACAGTCTGTGAGAGATGTCACAATGTGTCTCAGAGAGTGTCAGAGTGAGTCAGAGAGTGTCACAGTATGTCATACTGTGCCTCAGAGAGTGTCATAGAGAGTCAGACCGTATCACACTGTGTCTCAGAGAGTGTCACAGTCTGACTCAACAGAGAGTCAGAGAGTAACATGGTATGTTATAATGTGCCGCAGAGAGAGTCAGAGAGAGTCAGTGAGTGTCACAGTCTATCTCAGAGAGTGTCACAGTGTAGCTTAGAGAGTGTCGCAGTGTAGCAGAAAATGTCACCGTGTCAGAGAGTGTCACAGTAGGTCAGAGAGTCATCGTGTGTCTCACAAATTGTCACAGTCTGTCAGAGAGTGTCACAGTGTGTCTCAGCCTGTGTCAGAGAGCGTCACAGTGTATTTCAGTGAGTGTCAGAGAGCATCACAATGTGTCTCTCTGTGTCAGAGAGTGTTATAATGTGTCTCTGCCTGTGTCAGAAAGTGTCACAGTGTATTTCAGTGAGTGTCAGAGAGCGTCACAATGTGTCTCAGGGAGTGTCACAGTCTGACACAGGCAGACACACACTATGGCACTCCCTGACAGACTGGGACACAATGTGACACTCTCTGACACTCTCTGAAACACACTGTGACATTCTCTGACACAGGCATAGACAGACTGTGACACTCTCTGACAGACTGTGACACAATGTGACACTCTCTGACACTCTCTGAAACACACTGTGACACTCTCTGAGACACACTGTGACACTCTCTGACACTATCTATGACATACTGTGACACTTTCTAGCACATCTGAAACACACTGTGACACTCTCTGTGTTTGTCTGAGACACTCTGTGCCACTCTCTGAGACACTCTGAGCCACATATTGACTCTCTCTGACACTCTGAGGCGCAGTATGACATACTGTGACACTCTCTTAGACACACTGTCACACTCTCTGACTCTCCCTGACACTCTCTCAGACACTCTAAGACTCTCTCTGACCCTATCTGACACTCTGAGATACGCTGTGACGCTCTCTGACACAGGCTGAGACACACTGTGACACTCTCTGACACAGGCAGAGACACACTGTGACATTCTCTGACAAACTGTGACACTCTGAAACACTCTCTGAGAGACTGTGACATACTGTGACACTGTCTGAGACACATTGTGACACTCTCTGACACTCTCTGAAACACACTGTGATACTCTCTGACACTCTCTGAAACACACTGTGACTCTCTCTGGCACAGGTAGAGACACACTGTGAAACTCTCTGACAGACTGTGACACTCTCTGACACTATCTGAAACACATTTTGACACTCTGACACAGGCAGAGACACACTGTGACACTCTCTGACACTCTCCAACACACTGTGACACTAAGACACACTGTGACACTCTCTGACACTATC
>NW_025170830.1:0-1788 GCF_004010195.1 Chiloscyllium plagiosum | reverse complement strand
GAGCGTGCACGCGAGAGAGGGAGAGTGCATGCGTGAGAGAGGGAGAGTGTGCGCGCGAGAGAGGGAGAGTGTGCGCGCGCGAGAGGGAGAATGCGCGCGCGAGAGAGGGAGAGTGCGCACGAGAGAGGGAGCGTGCACGCGAGAGAGGGAGAGTGCATGCGCGAGAGAGGGAGAGTACACGCGATAGAGGGAGAGTGCGCACGAGAGAAGGAGAGTGCACGCGCAAGAGGGAGAGTGCACACGCAAGAGGGAGAGTGCGTGTGCGAGAGAGGGAGAATGCGCGCGCGAGAGAGGGAGAGTGCGCACGAGAGAGGGAGCGTGCACGCGAGAGAGAGGGAGACTGTGTGTGAGAGAGAGGGAGAGTGCGCGCGAGAGAGAGGGAGAGTGCGCGCGCGAGAGAGGGAGAGTGCGCGCACGAGAGAGGGAGAGTGCGCGCACGAGAGGGAGAGTGCGCGCGCATGAGAGGGAGACTGTGTGTGAGAGAGAGGGAGAGTGCGCGCGAGAGAGAGGGAGTGTGCGCGCGAGAGAGAGGGAGAGTGCGTGCGCGAGAGAGGGAGAGTGCGCGCGCGAGAGAGGGAGAGTGCGCGCGCGAGAGAGGGAGGGTGCGCGCGCGAGAGAGGGAGAGTGCACGCGCAAGAGGGAGAGCGCGCGTGCGAGAGAGGGAGAGTGCGTGCGCGAAAGAGGGAGAGTGCGCGCGCGAGAGAGGGAGAGTGCGTGTGCGAGAGAGGGAGAGTGAGTGCGCGAGAGAGGGAGAGGGCGTGCGCAAGAGAGGGAGAGGGGGCGCGCGAGAGAGGGAGAGTGCGCGCGCGAGAGAGGGAGAGTGCGCGCGCGAGAGAGGGAGGGTGCGCGTGCGAAAGAGGGAGAGTGCGCGCGCGAGAGAGGGAGAGTGCGTGTGCGAGAGAGGGAGAGTGCGTGCGCGAGAGAGGGAGAGTGAGTGCGCGAGAGAGGGAGAGGGCGTGCGCAAGAGAGGGAGAGGGCATGTGCGAGAGAGGGAGAGTGCGTGCGCGAGAGAGGGAGAGTGCGTGCGCGAGAGAGGGAGAGGGCGTGCGCGAGAGAGGGAGAGGGCGTGTGCGAGAGAGGGAGAGTGCGCGCGAGAGGGAGTGAGAGAGGGAGAGTGCGTGTGTGAGAGGGAGAGTGCATGTGCGCGAGTGGGAGAGTGCATGTGCGTGAGAGGGAGAGTGCGCGCGCGAGAGGGGGAGAGTGTGCGCGCGAGAGGGAGAGTGTGCGCGATAGAGGGAGAGTGCGCACGAGAGAAGGAGAGTGCACGCGCGAGAGAGGGAGAGTGCATGCGCGAGAGATGGAGAGTGTGCGCGCGAGAGAGGGAGAGTGCGCGCGCGAGAGGGAGAGTGTGCGCGCGAGAGAGGGAGAGTGCGCGCGCGAGAGGGAGAATGCGCGCGCGAGAGAGGGAGAATGCGTGCGAGAGAGGGAGTGTGCACGCGAGAGAGGGAGAGTGCACGCGAGAGAGGGAGAGTGCACGCGCAAGAGGGAGAGTGCACGCGCAAGAGGGAGAGTGCACGCGTGAGAGAGGGAGAGTGCGCGCGCGAGAGAGGGAGAGTGCGTGTGCGAGAGAGGGAGAGTGCGTGTGCGAGAGAGGGAGAATGCACGCGCAAGAGGGAGAGTGCACGTGCAAGAGGGAGAGTGCACGCGCGAGAGGGAGAGTGCACGCGCGAGAGGGAGAGTGCACGCGCGAGAGAGGGAGAGTGCGTGAGAGAGGGAGAGTGCACGCGCAAGAGGGAGAGTGCACGCGCGAGAGAAGGAGAGTGCATGCGCGAGAGAGGGAGAGTGCAT
>NW_025170829.1:0-1788 GCF_004010195.1 Chiloscyllium plagiosum | reverse complement strand
TTCTATGAATAATATCACAAAACGGTCACACAGACCACAGGTATAATCTGAGAGTCTCATCCATTTGTGCGTGAGTTCAATCAATGGTGACATTGACTGGTGTTTTACTGACACCATGTTCACTGTTAGCCCAGAATCCGGTGCATCCAAATGTAACAGACAACCGTTACAGCTGGTCAGAATTTCTTTAGAAGATTGAAAATTGCTTTCTTCTTGGCTTTCCTTCAGTGATAACACCGTCAGCAAAACAAAAATTCAAACCAAGGTAAAACGCCTAATCTGCCTCCATATTCCTATTCAGTTCATGTCTAAAAGTAAGTCTGGCACAACTCTCATCAGACAATAGGAGATATGTTTAAAGTGAGTTCAAATTTTCGAAGAGTTAACTCTGCCAACAAAATGATATTACTGTCAGCCCTGCCTCAATTTGCAGCTCTCTTGCCCCGACACAGAAAGGTAATTGTTTAAACCCGATTCCACCGGTTTGAGCATAAAGTCAGCGCTGAAGGAGCAGTTTAGTTCACAGGTCAGTTGGTGCACGTATCTTAGCGTCCTCGATTCTCTGTGGGAAAAGGAGAGAGCCGATCTTGTCGGGTTGCTCGCTCAGCAGACTGTCCAAGTCATTTGGCAGAATGCTTCACCATTAGAACGTTCTAAGAAGCAGGAAGACATCACTTGGGAAGGGCACAAACTGCCAGATGTACACCTAGCTAGTGTGCCCCATGTACACCTAGCTAGTGTGCGGCTACCCACACTGCTCTCTCAGTGAATGCGGGGTTTGGAAGGTTGGCCGGGGACACGGGTGGGGACTTAAAACATATCCTACTGGAATGATCCTTTGCAAAGGATGTCTGGCGAAAGATGTAGTACTTTCTGTCGAGGCTCTTCACAAGCAGCTCTTTGACTCAGGACACAATGGTCTATGGTCTGTTCCCCATGACACACCCCGACACTGAAACAAACAACTGCATCTGGAAGAGCATCAAATCGTTGGAAAATGCACGTTTGTTGGCATTAAACTCTTTGGTGTTCCAGAGCAAGTATTTGACCCCGAACGAGGGTTGCACAGTGGCACATTCCAAGGACCAGGACTAAGTGTTGAGGGATGTATAAAAGGTTGGGGCAGCTGCCACGAAGGCAGTGGAGAAAGACCGTTGTCTTAGGTCTTGCTGCAGAAGGTATATGGGGGTCCGTTCAGTTATCGGACCCCCCCAATGTCTCAAGTATATATAGTTACAATCTTATCCATGTAAGACATGCCTTTAGAGTGTTGCTGTAGAGAGTCAAATTCCAGGGTTTGTTTGTCCTTCATACAGGATTGTACAGAAGTAGGAGAAAGTGAGGATTGAAGATGCTGGAGATCAAAGTCTAAAAGGTTGGTGTTGGAAAAGCACAACTAGCCGGGCAGAACCCGAGGAGCTGGAGAATCGACGTTTGAAGCATAAGATCTTTATCCTGATGAAGATTTTATGCTCGAAACGTCGAACCTCCTGTCCCTCGTATGCTGCCTTACCGGCTCTGCTTTTCCAGCACCACACTTTTTAACTACGGTACAGTAGTGACCAGTTTCAATGACTACCTATGTATGGAAAGGTATTTTATACATACAGTTTTTATTTGGAGAGAGAAAAAAGACGCATCTTTCTGTAAAAATGTTTACAGTAATTTGACGGAATTTCTTCAACAACTTTCCCAGGACAGGAAGAAGAGCTTTTGATATTGGCCTGGCCAGTGCCAATCATTCGACCAAATTCTGTGAATAACAAAACTGGCGAACAAAGGAACTGT
>NW_025170828.1:0-1788 GCF_004010195.1 Chiloscyllium plagiosum | reverse complement strand
GTGATCCACATTATTACTCGGTTGACGGGATAGCAATAGTACAGTTACATTTTCAGATGACACTAACATTGGTGGGAAATTACTTCGGAATGATGATGCAAGAGATTTAAAAATTATATGTATAGATTGGGTGAATGGGCAAACATTTGGCAATGAAAATTAAAGTGGATAAATATAGAGTTATTCAAGTTGGCGAGCCTAATAAAAAGGCAAATTATTATCTAAATGGAGAGAAACTTCAAAGTGCTTAAGTGCAGAGGGATCTGGGTGCCTGTTTGAATATCACAGGAAACTTGCTTGGGGGTACTTGAAGTAATGAGGGATGCAAGCATAATGTCAGCAATTATTTGTAAAAGGATAGTGTAGAAAGGTAGGGAGTGTTTCTGTAGCTATGCAAGGCGTTCGTGAGGCTGCAACTGGAGTATAGTTTGGGTGTGCTGAGGAATGAGGTAATTGGAGGCAATTCAGAAGAGCTTCATTCGATTGATTCCATATTTGAAGTGTTTGTCTATAAAGAGAAATTGAGCAGTTTAGGCCTATACTCTCGAGTTTATAAGAATGAAAGGAGAGCTCATTGAGGTCTGTAAAATGCTAAATGTAATTAAAAGTGTAGCTGTGGAGTGGATATTTTTTCATGTGGCGCAATCTACAATAAGAGACTAGAGTTTGAGGATCGAGAGATGGCAGGAAAGTGGAACAGAGGCCGCGATGACATCAGCCATGAGTGTATTCCATGGCGGAGCAGGTTCAAAGGGTTGGATTCCTGACTGATGCTCCTTGTTCATATTTAGCTTTACGACTGTGTTACATAGTAATGGGGGAGGATTATGTATCAAACAGGAAGCAGGCACTCCGGATAAATCAGTCTAAATCAGTTTGACAGAACGTCACCAGTGGAGTCACACAGTGATCAGTGCTGTGTCCTCAACTGTTTACAATCTATATCAATGATCATGAGGATGGAACAGATATAGAGATACTGAGTTTGGTCATGTTGCTGTGATAAGCAAGAGTTTAAATTATCAAGAGAGGGTGGAGGGTCTACAGATAGATACAGATTGGTAAAGGCAATGGATAATAATTTGGCAGCTGCAATATAACATATATAATCTGTCATTTCATTTACAGGAATAATGGAAGGCAGTATGGTACTGAAATGGAGAGGGATTACAGGGATTAATGATACTGTGTACTGGGGAGGTTCACTCAGACCCGTTCAGACATGGGAGGTTTTGTCCATCCCTGATCGTCTGCTTTTGACACGCCAAGTAACCCCATTGCTCTCCGTACACATGGAATGTTTTGAAGTGTTTGGTTGGTGATGGGGGATGCTGTTTTCAAACGTGTATCAAAGGGATGGCCTTTATCCAAGATACATTCATTTCTTTCTTTCTGGAGATCTGAAGACGATGGGAATGGCTGCCTGCTTGTGAATGAAGTGGCTGTGGCTGCTGTCAGGACAGAGGAATTTACCAACATGATGTACCGTGATGGGCACACTGCAAGATTAATACAGAGAGTGCTCCTTCAGTTCCTCTACCTCTCCCCATTGACATGGCTACTCCGCAGATGCCATGTACACCATCGGGAATCCCACTATACTGGATACACCCGGCAGTTCCCTGCTGAGGGTGAAACAATGTATTTACCACATCCACCATATATATCCTTCGTTGCTGAATGGTTACATTGATGGCAACATACTGGGAGATGATGGATATGTCACCCAGTCCTGTTTGAAAAGTTCCAGAACATAGAAGGAACATGGCATCAATTTCCAAGGAGGGT
>NW_025170827.1:0-1788 GCF_004010195.1 Chiloscyllium plagiosum | reverse complement strand
TTTGTTTATTTTTGTAAACTTGTAAAAATGTTATATTTCTAATTAAAATATCAATTAAAAAAAGAAGGTGTTGGAGACAGTTGGCATAGCCTTTACTCATCGAGGCATAGATTATAAGAGCTACAGAGGCCAAGATGGAATGATGTGTGCAGTTCTGGCAGCTACATTGCAATAAGAATGCGATTGCATTGGATCGATGTGCCGATTATAATCAGCAGGCTGCAGAAACGAGTTTGTATACGATCGGGATGTTTAATTTGGAGCAGGGAACCCTGACGGGGACGGGATTCAGAAGGATAAAATTACAAGGGACATGGACAGGGTGGATAGACAGCAACCTTTTAGTCAAAGGGTCAAGAACAAGGGAGAACACTTTTAAAGTTTAAGGTTTGAGGTTTAGTTAGGATATGAGGATTGTTTTTCACCCTGAGAATGTTCGGGTCTGGAATGCACTTCCTGGGAGTGGAGTTATCACGGGTCACCTCACAACTGTTTGAAGGTATATGGACAAGCACTTGGAGTGTCATAACATTCATGACTACAGTCTTGTGTCAGAAAGTGGGGCAAATGTAGATGGTGCTGTATTTCTGATAGTACAGAGTGCATGCTTCTGTGATTGTACGATTGTGAATGGTCAATCATTGAGCAACTGAAGACAGGAAGTGATGGATTTCTGAAGAGTACATTAGCAGCAGTGAAATGTAAACTTCTCAACGTTCATTACACCAAAGTGAAATGTTAGCTGAGATATTGTAGCATCCTTACAGCCTGAAACCAGAGAGTGGAGAACAGAGAATAGGTAGGACTATGAAGCAACTACTTCAGTTCTGCATTCACAAATAATAAAGTTGAAAAATAACTTCCAAGCAATTGTAGGTCGACTGAGAAAGAAAAGAAATGAAATCAAATCAGCAAATAAACAGCTTTGGAGAAATTATTTGGACTGAAATCAGATAAGTCCCCATGTCCAGATAATCTACATCTATGACTCCTAAAGCAGGTGGCCATGGTAATAATGAATACTTTGTTCTTATTTTCCAAATTCATGATGGTTTTGGAACTGAATTGACAGAATTGAGAGAGCAAATGTACCCCAATATTTCTAAAGGATGTAAGGAGACAGCAGGAAATTATAATCTTCTGAACACCGAAGATTCAGTCGGGACAAAACATAAATCTATTATGAAGGATGCACTGCCAGGTAACGTTTAGATTTAAAACAATTTAAAAGTAATGAACATGGATCAAGTCAATGCCCTTTTATTAAAGGTGAATCATATTTGAGAAACCGATTGGTATATGAATTATGGCGAAGCAATGGATGCGGTGAATTTGGATTTTCATAAATATTTTTGATGAAGTCCCTAGTCTAGTGTTGTGACCACGCTACTCCTTTAACAAGCAGTCCTTGTTTTATTTTCATTGAGGTCTTAAAAGCAGCGAATCCAATATGTCTGGGTTTGACTAATTGAGAATGCATTCAAGTCTAAAATTAAAGCATGTACAATGAAGAGCAAGGGACACTTCAATAGAATGAGGAATGACTTGGCTATAGTCGCCTGGAAACAACTATTTTATGGTGTGACAATTGACGACTGAACGTCCTAAGTAAACGTATGTTCCAGTGCAAAGGAAAGACTCAACGAACAGGCGTAATCTGCCATGTGCGTCTCAGCAAATAAGGGAGATGATCAAATTAAAACAGAAGGAATGCAAATTGGCCAAGAACAGGAGGAAACTAGTAGATTGAAAACTTTAAAGGTCAGAAGAAATCCACTAAAAAGTACG
>NW_025170826.1:0-1787 GCF_004010195.1 Chiloscyllium plagiosum | reverse complement strand
TGGGTGTATAAACCCCCGGTATGTGGGAGTGGGGGTGCATAAACCCTACATACCCAGGGGGTGTATAAACCCCCCGGTACAGAGGGAGATGGGGGTGTATAAACCCCCGGGTACAGGGGGAGATGGGGGTGTATAAGCCCCCCGGGTACAGGGCCAGGGGGTATAAACCCCCCCGGGTACAGGGGGAGATGGGGGTGTATAAACCCCCCCGGGTACGGGGAGAGATGGGGGTGTATAAACCCCCCGGTGGGGGGGTGACGAGCCGTCCTACTCACCTCTGTCTTTCTTCGTTTCCCCTTTTTGCTCTCCTTTCTTTGGCTGCTCCTTCGGACCCTGACACCAAATCAGACAAAAACAGTCAGTATCCAGCAGGGGACCCTCCCAGGACAGGGGCAGGGACACTACCGGGTCAGATACAGAGTACACCACCCACTACACTGTCCCCCACCAAACCCTCCCAGGGACAGGGGGTTAGATACAGAGTAAAGCTCCCTCTACACTGTTCCCCATCAAACCCTCCCAGGGACAGGGGTTTAGATACAGAGTAAAGCTCCCTCTACACTGTTCCCCATCAAACCCACAGGGACAGGGGTTTAGATACAGATTAAAGCTCCCTCTACACTGTTCCCCATCAAACCCTCCCAGGGACAGGGGGTTAGATACAGAGTAAAGCTCCCTCTACACTGTCCCCCATCAAATCCTCCCAGGAACAGGGGGTTAGATACAGAGTAAAGCTCCCTCTACACTATCCCCCATCAAACACTCCCAGGGACAGGGGGTTAGATACAGAGTAAAGCTCTCACTACACTGTTCCCCATCAAACCCTCCCAGGGACAGGGGGTTAGATACAGAATAAAGCTCCCTCTACACTGTCCCCCATCAAATCCTCCCAGGGACAGGGGGTTAGATACAGAGTAAAGCTCTCACTACACTGTCCCCCATCAAACCCTCCCAGGTACAGGGGGTTAGATACAGTGTAAAGCTCCCTATACACTGTCCCCCATCAAACTATCGTGGGACAGGGACAACAGATACACTGGGAGAGCTGTCACTGTTGTAAAGCTTCCTCTATAACAAAGGTGCCAGAGCCAATCTCCCACTGTGTCAGTCTGTATCACAGCCGGGGGACTCTGTGATATCACATTCCCAGTCCCCTGGAACCCTTACCCCAGCAGCCCTCACTGGGACACCGAATAAAATCAGGGCAAAGAGTACCTTTGTTGATAATCTCTTGTCGGACTTGTATCCTGTGAGAAAACAGACACAGCAATGAATGAAATCTGAAATAAAAGCCCATTGATTGATAGACCGTTGTGTGGGTTATGTGTCTGACTATCAGCGAGAAACCACTAACTAACCCTCCCAGGTATTTCAGCAGGAACAGGGACGTTTCTGACTTCCCCACACAGTCTGATACAAGGAGACAGGCTCACTCTACTCTTCTAAACTGACAGTAAAACGCCCAATACATTATCCCCCCATCAAACATTCCCAGGGACAGGGGCAGCACAGGGTTAGATACAGAGTAAAGCTCACTCTACACTGTCCCCCATCAAACACTCCCAGGGACAGGGACAGCACGGGGTTAGATACAGAGTAAAGCTCCCTCTACACTGTTCCCCATCAAACACTTCCAGGGACAGCACGGGGTTAGATACAGAGTAAAGCTCCCTCTACACTGTCCCCCCATCAAACACTCCCAGGGACAGGGGCAGCACAGGGTTAGATACAGAGTAAAGCGCCCTTTACACTGTCCCCATCAAACACTCCCAGGGACAGCACAGGGT
>NW_025170825.1:0-1787 GCF_004010195.1 Chiloscyllium plagiosum | reverse complement strand
TGGACAGATATCTCCCTGAGAGAAGGGACTGAGAGACACCAGTCAGTGTACAGATGTCTCCCTGAGAGTGAGAGAGAGAGGGGACTGAGAGACACCAGTCAGTGTACAGTTATCTCCCTGAGAGAGGGGATTCAGAGACACCAGTCAGTGTACAGATATCTCCCTGAGAGAGAGGGGATGGAGAGACACCAGTCAGTGTACAGATATCTCCCTGAGAGTGAGAGAGAGGGGACTGAGAGACACCAGTCAGTGTACAGATACGTCCCTGAGAGAGAGAGCGGACTGAGAAACACCAGTCAGTGTACGGGTATCTCCCTGAGAGAGAGGGAGGGGACTGAGAGACAACAGTCAGTGTACACATATCTCCCTGAGAGAGAGACGGTGCTGAGAGACACCAGTCAGGGTACAGAGAGCTCCCTCAGACAGAGGGGACTGAGAGACACCAGACAGTGAACAGATACCTCCATGAGAGAGAGAGGGGGGACTGAGAGACACTAGTCAGTCTACAGATATCTTCCTGAGATAGAGTGTGGGGACTGAGAGACATCGGTCAATGTACAGATATTTCCCTGAGAGAGAGGGAGAACTGAGTGACACCAGTCAGTGTACTGATACCGCCCTGAGAGAGACAGAGGGGACTGAGAGACACCAGTCAGTGTACAGATATCTCCCTGAGAGAGGGACAGGGGACTGAGAAACACCAGTCAGTGAAAAGATATCTCCCTGAGAGAGGAGGGACTGAGACACTTCAGTCAGTGTACAGATAGATCCCTGAGAGAGAGGGTGGGGACTGAGAGACACCAGTCAGTGTACAGATATCACCTTGAGAGAGAGAGAGAGAGAGGGAACTGAGAAACACCAGTCAGTGTACAGATACCTCCCTGAGAGAGAGAGAGGAGATTGAGAGACCATAGTCAGTGTACAAATATGTCCCTGAGAGAGAGAGACGTGACTGAGAGATACCAGTAAGTGTCCAGATATCTCCCTGAGAGGGAGAGAGGGGACTGAGGAATACCAGTCAGTGTACCGATATCTCGACGAGAGAGAGAGATACAGGGGACTGAGAGACACCAGTCAGTGTACAGATATCTCCCTGAGAGAGGGGAGTGAGAGACACGAGTCAGAGTACAGATATCACCCTGAGAGGGAGAGAGTAGACAGAGAGATACCTGTCAGTGTACAGATATCTCCCGGAGAGAGAGAGGGGACTGAGAGACAGCAGTCAGTGTACAGATATCTCCCTGAGAGAGAGAGGGGACTGAGAGACAGCAGTCAGTGTACACATATCTCACTGAGAGAGGGGATTGAGAGACACAAGTCAGTGTACAAATATCTCCCTGAGAGAGAGAGGGGACTGAGTGATGCCAGTCAGTGTACAGATATCTCCCTGAGAGAGAGGGGAGTGAGAGACAGCAGTCAGTGTACAGATATCTCCCTGAGAGAGAGCGAGGGGACTGAGAGACACCAGTCACTGTACACTTATCTACCTGAGTGAGGGGACTGAGAGACACCAGTCAGTGTACAGATATCTCCCTGAGAGAGAGAGGACTGAGAGATACCAGTAAGTGTACAGATATGTCACTGAGAGAGAAAGGGGACTGAGAGACAGCAGTCAGTGTACAGATATCTCCCTGAGAGAGAGAGGGGACTGAGAGACACCAGTCAGTGTACAGATATCTTCCTGAGAGAGAGGGGAATGAGAGTGACCAGTCAGTGTACAGATATATCCATGAGGGAGAGACAGGACTGAGATTCATCAGTCAGTGTACAGATATCTCCCTGAGAGG
>NW_025170824.1:0-1787 GCF_004010195.1 Chiloscyllium plagiosum | reverse complement strand
AGGGTTATCACACAGAAAGTGCTGCACTGTCGGTGGGTTATCACTGAGAAAGTGCTGCACTGTGGCCGGGAAATCACAGAGAAAGTGCTGCACTTTCGGTGGGTTATCACAGGGAATGTGCTGCAGTGTCGGTGGGTTATCACAGAGAAAGTGCTGCACTGTCAGTGGGTTATCACAGGGAAAGTGCTGCACTGTCGGTGAGTTATCAAAGGGAAAGTGCAGCAGTGTCGGTGGGTTATCACAGGGAAAGTGCTGCAGTGTCGGTGGGTTATCACTGAGAAAGTGCTGCACTGTGGCCGGGATATCACAGACAAAGTGCTGCACTGTCGGTGGGTTATCACAGGGAAAGTTATGCACTGTCAGTGGGTTATCACAGGGAAAGTGCTGCAGTGTCTGTGGTTTATCACAGAGAAAGTGCTGCACTGTCGGTGGGTTATCACAGGGAAAATGGTGCACTGTGTGCGGGTCATCACAGAGACATTTCTGCACTGTTGGTGTATTATCACAGGGCACGTTCTGCACAGATGGCAGGTTATCACAGGGAAAGTGCTGCTCTGTTGGTGGGCTGTCACAGGGAAAGTGCTGCACTGACGGTGGATTACCACAGGGAAAGTGCTGCACTGTCGGCAAGTTATCACAGGGAAAGTGCTGCACTGTCAGCGGATTATCACAGGGAAAGTGCTGCACTGTCGGTGGGTTATCAAAGAGAAAGTGCTGCACTGTCGGTGCGTTATCACAAAGAAAGTGCTGCACTGTCGGTGGGTTATCACAGGGAAAGTTCTGCACTGTCAGAGGGTTATCACAGGGAAAGTGCTGCACTGTCAGCGAATTATCACAGGAAAATAGCAGCACTGTCGGTGGGTTATCCCAGGGAAAGTGCTGCACTGTCAGAGGGTTTTCACAGGGAAAGTGCTGCACTAGCGGCGGGTTATCACAGGGAAGGGGTTGCACTGTCAGAGGGTTATCACAGTGAAAGTGCTGCACTGTTGGCGGGTTATCACAGGGAAAGTGCTGCATTGTAGGCGGGTTTTCACAGAGATAGTGCTGCAATGTCTGAGGGCTAGGACAGAGAATGTGCTGCACAGTCGGTGGGTTATTACAGGGAACGTGCTGCACTGTCAGTGGGTTATCACAGATAAACTGCTGCATTGTCGGCGAGTTATCACAGAGAAAGTGCTGCACAATCGGCGAGATATCACAGAGAAAGTGCTGCACTGTGGCCGGGATATCACAGAGAAAGTGCGGCACTGTCGGTGAGTTATCACAGAGAAAGTGCTGTATTGTCGGCGAAATATGACAGAGAAAGTGCTGCAGTGTCGGTGGGTTATCACAGGGAAAGTGATGCACTGTCAGAGGGAAATCACAGGGAAGGTGCTGCACTGTCAGAGGGTTATTACAGGGAAAGTGCTGAACTGTCAGAGGGTTTTCACAGGGAAAGTGCTGTACTGTCAGAGGGTTATCACAGGGAAAGTGCTGCACTGTCAGAGGGTTTTCACAGGGAAAGAGCTGCACTGTCAGAGGATTATCACAGGGAAAGTGCTGTACTGTCAGAGGGTTATCACAGGGAAAGTGCGGCCCTGTCAGACGGTTTTTACAGGGAAACTGCTGTACTGTCAGAGGGTTATCACAGGGAAAGTGCTGCACTGTCAGAGAGTTTTCACAGGGAAAGAGCTGCACTGTCAGAGGATTATCACAGGGAAAGTGCTGTACTGTCAGAGGGTTATCACAGGGAAAGTGCTGCAGTGTCGGCGGGATATCACAGAGAAAGTGCTGTATTGTCGGCGAAA
>NW_025170823.1:0-1787 GCF_004010195.1 Chiloscyllium plagiosum | reverse complement strand
TATGCCAGGCTTTTGTTTCTGTGATTTTAACTATGTCAGACTGTTGTTTCTTTATTGTGACTATGTCAGACTGTTGTTTCTGTGATTGTGATTGTGACAGATTTGTTGTTTCTGTGATTTGGATTATGTCAGGCTGTTGGTTATGTGATTGTGATTGTGACAGACTAGTTGTTTCTGTGATTGTGACTATATCAGACTCTTGTGTCTGTGATTGTGACTATGCCAGGCTGTTGTTTCTTGATTGTGATTATGTCAGGCTGTTGTTTCTGTGATTGTGACTATGTTACGGTTGTTGTTTCCGTGAATGTGATTATTCCCGGCAGTTGTTTCTGTGATTGAGATTATGAAAGGCTGTTGTTTCTGTGATTGTGCCTATGACAGGGTTGTTGTTTCTATGATTGTGACAGTGTTAGGACTGTTGTTTCTGTGATTGTGACATGTCAGGGTTGTTGTTTCTGTGATTGTGACTATGTCAGGCTGTTGTTTTTGTGATTGTGACTATGTCAGGCTGTTGTTTCTGTGATTGTGATTGTGACAGGCTAGCTGTTCCTGTGATTGTGACTATGTTAGGATGTTGTTTCTGTGATTGTGACTATATCACTATATCAGGCTGTTGTTTCTGTGATTGTGACTGTGTAAGGCTGTTGTTTCTGTGATTGTGACTATGTCAGGAATGTTGTTTCTGCGAATGTGATTATGTTAAGCTGTTGTTTCTGTGATTGTGACTATGAAATGCTGTTGTTTCTTGATTGTGATTATGTCAGGCTTTTGTTTCTGTGATTGTGACATGTCAGGGTTGTTGTTTCTGTGATTGTGCCTATGACAGGGTTGTTGTTTCTGTGATTGTAACTATGTCAGGCTGTTGTTTCTGTGATTGTGACTATGTCAGGCTGTTGTTTCTGCGATTGTGACTGTGTCAGGCTGTTGTTTCTCTGATTATGCCTATGTAAGTGTTGTATTTTCAGCGATTGTGACTATGCCAGGCTTTTGTTTCTGTGATTGTAACTTTGTCAGACTGTTGTTTCTTTATTGTGACTATGTCAGGCTGTTGTTTCTGTGTTTGTGATTGTGTCAGGCTGTAGTTTCTTTGTTTGTGGCTATGTCAGGCGGTTGTTTCTGTGAATGTGATTATGTCATGCTGTTTTTTCTGTGATTGTGACTATGAAAGGCTGTTGTTTATCGATTGTGATTATGACAGGCTGTTGTTTCTGTGATTGTCCCTATGACAGGTTTGTTGTTTCTGTGATTGTGATAATGTTAGGACTGTTGTTTCTGTGATTGGGACATGTCAGGGTTGTTGTTTCTGTGGTTGTGACTATGTCAGGGTTGTTGTTTCTGTGATTGTGACTATGTCAGAGTTTTAGTTTCTGTGATTATAACAATGTCAGGCTGTTGTTTCCGTGATTGTGACTATGTCAGGCTGTTGTTCCTGTGATTGTGATTGTGACAGGCTAGTTGTTTCTGTGATTGTGACTATATCAGACTCTTGTGTCTGTGATTGTGACTATGCCAGGCTGTTGTTTCTTGATTGTGATTATGTCAGGCTTTTGTTTCTGTGATTGTGATTATGACAGGCTGCTGTTTCTGTGATTTTGCCTATGACAGGGTTGTTGTTTCTGTGATTGTGACAATGTCAGGCCTGTTGTTTCTGTGATTGTGACTATGTCAGGGATGTTGTTTCTGTGAATGTGATTATGTCAAGCTGTTGTTTCTGTTATTGTGACTATGTCAGGCTGTTGTTTCTGTGATTGTGTCTATGTTACGGTTGTTGTTTCAGTGAATGTGAT
>NW_025170822.1:0-1787 GCF_004010195.1 Chiloscyllium plagiosum | reverse complement strand
TCATCAGAACCTTCATTACAGACAGAAATCACACCAGAAACTTTATTACAGACAGGAACCACACTGTAACCATGATTACAGATAGGAATCACATCAGAAACTTCATTACCGACAGGAATAACAGCAGAACCTTCATTACGGTCAGGACTCACACCAGAAAGTTTGTGAAAGGCAGGAATCACACTAGAACCTTCACTGCAGAAAGGAACCACACTGGAACCATCATTACAAACAGGAATCACATCAGAACCATCATTACAGTCAGGAATCGCACTAATCCCTTCATTGCAGATAGCAATCACACCAGAACCTTCATTACAGTCAGGAATCACACTGGAACCATCATTACAGGCAGAAGTTACATCAGAACATTCATTACAGACAGGGATCACACTGCAACCTTTATTACAGACAGGAATCACATTGGAACCATCATTACAGACACAAATCTCATCAAAACCTTCATTATAGACAGGAATCACACCAGAAACTTTATTACAGACAGGAACCACACTGTAACCATGATTTCTGTAACAGATAGGAATCACATCAGAAACTTCATTACCGACAGGAATAACAGCAGAACTTACATTATGGTCAGGACTCGCATCAGAAAGTTTGTTAAAGGCGGGAATCACACTAGAACCTTCACTGCAGACAGGAACCACACTGGAACCATTGTTACAAACAGGAATCACATCAGATCCATCATGATAGTCAGGAATTACACTAATCCCTTCATTACAAATGGGAATCACAGTGGAACCTCCATTACAGACAGGAAACACACCAGAACCTTCATTGCAGCCAGGAATCACACCAGAAATATCATTACACACAGCAGTCACACCAGAACCTTCATTACAAACACGACTCACCAGAACCTTCATTACCATCAGGAATTGCATCAGAACCTTCATTAAAGACAGGAAACCACAATGGAACCATCATTACAGTCAGGAATAACAGCAGAACTTTCATTATGGTCAGGACACACACCAGAAAGTTTGTTAAATGCGGGAATCATACCAGAACCTTCACTGCAGACAGGGACCACATGGAACCATCATTACAAACAGGAATCACATCAGAACCATCATTACTGTCAGGAATCACACTAACCCCTTCATTGCAGATAGCAATCATACCAAAACCCTCATTTCGGAAAGGAACCGCACTGGAACCATCATCACAGACAGAAGTCACATCAGGACAATCATTACAGACAGAGATCACACTGGAACCTTCATTACAAACAGGAATCACACTGCAACCCATATTACAGACAGGAATCACCATGGAACCGTCATTAAAAACAGGACTCACATCAGAACCATCATTACAGTCAGGAATCACACTAATCCCTTCACTACAGATAGGAATCACACCAGAACCTTCATGACAGACAGAAATTACATCAGTACATTCATTACAGATAGGGCACACACTGGAACCATCATTAAAAACACAAGTCAAACCAAAACTTTCACATTGGAATCTTCATTTTGTATACGAATCACATCACAAAATTCATTAAAGAAAAGAATCACACCCAGAATCTTCATTATCATCAGGAATCACACCAAAACCTTCATTAGAGTCAGGAATCACACTGGAACAGCAACAATCCCATTTCCCAGCAACAACAATCCCATCACTCAGCAACAACAACATTCCCATTTCCCAGCATCAACAACATTCCCATCACCCAACAACATTCCCACCACCCAACAACAAGAACATTCCTATTTCCCAACAACAACATTCCCATTTCCCAGCATCAATAA
>NW_025170821.1:0-1787 GCF_004010195.1 Chiloscyllium plagiosum | reverse complement strand
ACACATTAAATCTGCCTTCAAAAACTAATTTGGCTGGTTGCAATTATTTTGCAAGTTGAGTACCAAGCTAACTTGAAACACACTTTCTAGCGTTATGCAGTTGTGCTAATTCTAACTTTTGACATTCTGAGGCAGCAATGATCACAACCATGCAATACAATTGCATGACATCTAAATCAAGACCATCGTTCACTCTATAATGACTTACTAATAAGTCTTGATTGTCATATGATGCAAGTCGTTCAACAATAAAAGATGAAAAAACTATGCATCCAAGTAATATCGCCCTGTAAAGATTGAAAATCTTCAGTAACATAGATAATATTCTATAGAGACATGGCCGGCAACTAACATATCTGAGCCAACTAACCGAGTATTTCTAATGTATAAAACGAATCCATAGATTGCATATAATGCAGGCAAACAATCTGATGGAGGAACAGTTGCCCACATTGATCTTCCAGCCGTTCAGGTCCAATCGATTTCTGCTATCTAATTGATGCTATAGGATGACTTACATTACGAACAATCCTGCCTCTTGTTTCGAATGGGCAACCCAGGCAATTACATAACAAAGAATGTGATTCCTTGCCCAATTGATTCCCACTAGCCTATTATCAGAAACATTATGGGATGTGTCTTGAAAGGTAGTGTGACATATAAAGAGCTACCATCCTCGCAACGATGATCTATTGTTGACAGAAAAGATGATCAGTTCAGACTATCGGGACATATCAGAACTGTCAAGGCTGGTAGAAAAGAAGATGGTGGTGTTTGATAAAGGTTTAAATTTTTAGCAATAACTTCACTTTTAAGGCGTTTCTCTGTCGAATACCCTTAGCCAAATCAGACACTAATGATATATCACATTGTCATAAGCTTGTGATAATCTCATTTGTACATCTTCACTGAGGATGCCCAAGGCTTGTGTGATGTGACTGACAACTCGGATCCTAAATCAAACCATGGCTGAGTGCGTAAAGAGCTCCACAATGTCCAGATTTAGTGTGTTGATTTCAAGCCATTGTCACCCATGAAATTTTGAGGCAATGACTAATTCTAACTTGAAAAACAGTAGACATTATCTCTCGATATTCATTTGGAGCTGCCGTTGCTAATCATCTCGGTATGCGCATTCTGATAGTTAATGAGACCATTAGATGAGCCCACTGTCTCCCAAAGTGACTGATTTCAGAACTCTTCCAATTGACGCTTCCGAATGAATCGCATTGCTTCTGTTTCTGCAGTCACATTTATACCCGGCCCGCCAAATCAGACAATGTCCTTCCCAAAAGCACATTGATGAACTAAACGTCATTCTCATAAGTTTTCAACCATTATAAATATTTCGTTAAATTGGTTGATTTATAATTAATTTTAATTTTAACTCACGATTTTATTGAATTCAATTTATCATTTTCCAAAGTTAATTGACATTTGTTTTCATTTGTGATTAAGTATTGGATGACAACAATATTGTGGCTTGGACCAGGAAAAAAGTAGGAGGCATGGCTCAGGTGCAGGCTGCTGGGATCAAGGAAATCGCGTTAGTTATTTCGGGGAAATCGGGATTTACTGAAGAAAGCAACCAGGAATGCAAAAAAGGGGCACGAATTACCCTTGGCTGAGAAGATTAGCGTGAAACCAACAAAAGATATTTTCCTGTATTAGAGGAAAACGAATAACTATAGAGTGTATAGGACCCATCAAGAATGGAAGTGAACATGTATGCGTAGAGCCAGAGGAGCTTGATCAGGTCCTCAATGAGTATTTCCCCTCTGTGTTTG
>NW_025170820.1:0-1787 GCF_004010195.1 Chiloscyllium plagiosum | reverse complement strand
CTGAGACACTCTCAAAGAAAGATTGTGACACTTTCTGTCTCTCTCTCTCTCTCTGTTACTCTCTGAGACACACTGTGACACTCACTGAGACACACTGTGACACTCTCTGACTCTCTCTGATGCACACTGTGACACTCTCTGACAGACTGTGACAAACTGAAAACGTCTCTGAGAGACTGTGACAATCTCACAGACACACTGTGACATTCTCTGACACTCTCTAATCCTATTTTACACACTGTCACACTTTCTGACTCTCTCTGACACTCTTCAACACACTATGACACTCTCTGAGACAAACTGTGACACTCTCTGACACAGGCAGATACACTCTGTGACACTCTCTGACACTCTGCAACACACTATGACACTCTCTGAGACAAACTGTGACACTCTCTGACAATCTCCAACACACTGTGACACTCTCTGAGACAGACTGTGAAACTCTCTGACACTCTCTGTGACATACTGTTACACTTTCCAGCACATCTGAAAATCTCTGTGACACTCTCTGACAGACTGTGGCACACTGTGACATTCTATGAGACCGACTGTGACACTTTCTGAATCTGCCTGACTCTCTGAGACACACTGTGACACTCACTGATACACACTGTGACTCTCTCTGACTCTCTCTGAAACACTCTTAGACACACTATGACACTCTCTGACTCTCTCTGACACGCTCTCAGACACTCTGCAACACTCTCTGGTTCTCTCTGAAACTTTGAGATGCACAGTGATACGCTCTGATCCTATCTGACACTCACTGAGACACAATGTGACACTCTCTGACTCTCGCTGAGGCACACTGTGACACTCTCTGACAGACGGTGACACACTGTCACACTCTCTGAGAGACTGTGACGGACTGTGACACTCTCTGAGACACACGGTGACACTCTCTGACATTCTCTGAAACACACTGTGACACTCTCTGACAGACTGGGACATACTGAGACACTCTCAAAGAAAGATTGTGACACATTCTGACTCTCTCTCTGTGACTCTCTGAGACACACTGTGACACTCACTGAGACACACTGTGACACTCTCTGACTCTCTCTGAGGCACATTGTTACACTGCCTGAAACAGACTGTGACACACTGAAAACCTCTCTGAGAGACTGTGACAGACTGTGACACTCTCACAGACACACTGTAACATTCTCTGACAATCTCTGACACTTTGACATGCACTGTGACACTCTCTGATCCTATCTGACACTCTCTGAGATACACTGTTACACTCTCTGACTCTCTCTGAAACACACTGTGACACTCGCTGACAGATTGTGACACTTTCTGACTCTCCCTGAATCACGGAGACACACTGTGACACTCTCTCACTCTCTCTGAAACACACTGTTACACTTTCTGAGAGACTGTGACACACTGTGCCGCTCCCTGAGACATACTGTGACACTCTCAGACTTTCTCTGAGACACACTGTGACGCACACTGACTCTCTTTGACACTCTCTGAGGCACAGCATGACATAATGTGACACTCTCTGGTACACACTGTGACTCTCTCTGACTCTCTCTGACACTTCGAGATGCACTGTGACGTTCTCTGATCCTATCTGACACTCTCTGAGATCACACTGTGACACTCTCTGACTCTCTCTGAAACACACTGTGACCTTCTCTGACACACGCTGAGACACAATGTGACACTCTCTGGCACTTTCTCCAACACTCTGCGACACTCTCTGATCCTATCTGACACTCTCTGAGACAGCCTGTGACAAGGTCTGACTCTCCCTGACTCTCTGAGACACACTT
>NW_025170819.1:0-1787 GCF_004010195.1 Chiloscyllium plagiosum | reverse complement strand
CACCATCAATTTTGGTAGCATCTGCAAACTTATTAACTATTCCTCCTTTTTTCACATGCAAATAATTTGCACACAGCAGTGGACATATTCTTCTGGCACATTCGTGGTCAGAGGTCTCAATCTGAGCAACAACCCTCCGCCATTACCCATTATGTCCTATGATCAAGCAACCTTTGTATCTATTTGGCAATCTCTTCCTCGAGTCTATGTCATCTAACCTTGCTAACCAGCTTACTATGTTGAACCTTGCCGAATGTCTTCCTGAAATGCATTTGGTCAACATCCACCACACTGGTTTCATCAATCGTCTTTGTCACCTCTTCCAAAAACTCAATCAAATGAAGGAGACATGATTTTCCAAGAACAAAGCCGTGCAGTCCATCCCGAACTAGTCCTTAATATACCAAATGCATGTATATCGCGTACCTCAGAATGCCCTCCAACAAATTACCCACTATTGACATCAGTCTCCATGATCTATGGTTCCCTGGGTTTTCCTTCCCACTTTATAAAATAATAGCGCTACATTAGCCACCCTCTAGTCTTCCAGGACCTCACCCACGGCTATCGATAATACAAATATCTCAGCAAGGAGCCCAGCAATGACGTCCCTAGCATTCCAAAGAGGTCTGGATACACCTAATAAAGGTCTAGTGTTTTATCCATCATTATACATTCTAATAGGTACAGGACCATCTCTTCTGTAATGTTTCATTCTCCAAGTTCTCTAGCTTCCAAAGTCTTCTCTACAAAAAATATTGACATGAAACACTATTTTGATATCTCACTCAGCTCAAGAAATTCGACACTTAGATGGCCTTGTTCATCTTTAATGCACCCTATTCTCTCCCTCTTTGCCCTTTTGTCCTTAATGTAATTGTAGAATCCCCGTTTTATTCTCCTTAACCTTATCTGCGAAAGTTATCTCATTTCCCCTTTTTTTGCGCTCCTGATTTACATCTTAAGTATATTGCTACTGCCTTTATATTCTTCTGGGAAATCACTTGATTTCTGCTGTCTATTACTGACATATGCTTCCTTCTTTTTCTTGACCAAAGCCGCAATTTCATTAATCAACTAGCTTTCCCTACACCTACCAGCCTTGCCTTCACCTTAACAGGAAAATACTGTCTCTGGAGTCTTGTTATAGAGTCATAGAGATGTGCAGCATGGAAACAGACCATTCGGTCCAACCCGTCCATGCAAACCAGATATCCCAATCCAATCTAGTCCCACCTGCCAGGGCCCAGCCCATATCCCTCCAAACCCTTTCGATTCATATACCTATCCAAATGCCTCTTAAATGTGTCAATTGTACCAGCCTTCACCACATCCTCTGGCAGCTCATTTCATACACGTATCACCCTATGCATGAAAAAGTTGCCCCTTAGTTCTCTTTTATATCGTTCCCCTCTCACCCTAAACCTATGCCCTCTAGTTCTGGGCTCCTGGACCCCAGGGAAAATACTTTACCTATTTATCATATCCATGCCCCTCATAATTTTGCAAACATCTATAAGGTCACCCCTCAACCTCCGACGCTCCAAGGAAAACAGTGCCAGCCTGTTCAGCCTCTCCCTGAGCTCAGATCCTCCAAACCTGGCAACATCCTTGTTAATAGTTTCTGAACACTTTCAAGTTTCACAACATTTTTCTGATGGGAAGGAGGCCAGAAATGCACGTAATATACCAACAGTGGCCTAACCAATGTCCTGTACAGCTGCAACATGACCTCCCAACTCCTGTACTCAATTCTATGACCAATAAAGGAAAGCATAACAAACGCC
>NW_025170818.1:0-1787 GCF_004010195.1 Chiloscyllium plagiosum | reverse complement strand
CCATGCGGTTACTAAATCTGATACATGCCCTAACTCAAGTTTGGAAGACCTTATTGAGAAGATGGGACAAGAAACTTATATTTCTCAGTACGACTTACTCAAAGGATAGTGACAGCTACTTTTATTCAAAAAAGTGAAGACAATTTCGGCTGTCGTGACAGCAAAATTCACTGTACCAGTTTACAGTCATGTCATGTACATTTCAAAGACTAAACAATGAACTAATTTCTTCGTTACCCAATTGCGTGGTACACATTGATGACCTAGTTTATAGTCACACGTGGAAGGAAAACTTTCAGAATTTCTCAAAATTATTCATTCGACTTTTGGAGGCAGGCTTGGTGATAAACCTGGCCAACAGGGAATTCAAGAAAAACACAAATCACTTTCCTGGACCATGTTATTGAACATGGACAGGTGGCCCCATCGACCAAAAGAGCTTTTCGACTACAAAACAATCTTGATTATCCAAGACGGGTGGGGATAACTAATTGTTTGGATTACTGATTGTTCAGATAACTCATTGCTCGGATAACTGATATAATTGCAAACAAACGACCTTGTGATCTTGTTCTGATAATCTGAAATTTGGATAATTGACGTTCGGATAACAGAGGTTGTTCTGCATTTGGTAGTACTACGAGTGGGTTTTATCAGAAAGTTGTTCAGAATCTTAGCAGTGTGGCTGCTTCACCCACTGAATTGTAGAAATGCAGGAGGTTTCAATGGATGGAAAATTGTCAGAAGGCATTTGTCAGCTTGAAAGTTGTGTTAACTACTGCCCCAATATTAACGACAACTAATAACCCAAAGCTATTCAAGGTAGTTATCGATGCGAGTGATAAAAGTGTCCGTGCTGTACTCTTACAAGAAAACAACAAGAAGATAACAAGACTTATCAATTGTTTCTCAGGAAGCTAAACATTCATTAACAGGAATATTTCACAGTTGACAAAGAGACCTTGAGTTTGGTATTGGCGTTATAACATTTGCCTTTCATGTATCTGAGACAACCATACATATTGATCATAATCCATTAAAGTTTTTTTTGCAGAAATTTAAGGACAAACATTGTAAACTGGTTTTCGGGGCATGTCTTCATGAGATAGTCTCTACATTATTTTACAGGACATCCTGACTCTCCAGCAATTTCTCTCATGTTGTTAGATTCCAAATTAAAAATGCAATTTAGCCACATGACAAATCAAACTTACTTTTTCGTCACTGCTTTCATTTCTGTAGAATTGAGATTATCTTTTTTTTATGCTCTGTCTGTTAAAGTGCAATTGATCAATAACTACAAAATGAAAAGCAAACTAAAATGATGTCTGGATCTATAATTTATTGCCAGACATTACAAAACAGAAGTCTCTCAATGCTGTATTTCAAGCCTTGATCAGCTAATTTATTGAAACAAGGTCATCCTCCAATCAGCCATAATCGTGATGAATGGCAGGGCAGGCTCGAAAGATTGCATGGCCTCCTCCTGCTCGTATTTTCTACGTTTCTAAACCGGCTTAAATACCCAAGAAAACTGAAGATTCAGAATTATAAACCCAGATTAGTGCTCAAATGTCCTTGCTCAAATGCCTTCTTGCCCCATTGAACTCAGCCCTCCTCCATCTCAGAATTATTCTGGATTGATCCTTGTTCATATTATACACAAGCTAAAACCTTTCAATACAATGATCAATGCTTCCTTAAATGATCCCAATTTAATATTTAATGCATTTTATACATATTGTGTGTATGCTCACAAATTATGAAGGTAGCCGTGCAGATTGAAG
>NW_025170817.1:0-1787 GCF_004010195.1 Chiloscyllium plagiosum | reverse complement strand
GATCTCAATGTCCACTTCCTGTTGCTCAATGACAAATTTGGGGACTTATGGAATCTCCCTGCTCAAATGTCATTTTTCAAGGGCTGAACTATACTGGGTAGGTCAGAGGTTAGCACTGCTGCCTCACTGCACCAGAGATCCTAGTACAATTTCAGTATTCAGTTTCCTCCCACAGTCCCAAGATATGCAGATAAGGTGGATTGGCCAAGCTAAATTACCCATAACGTTTGGGGATGTGGAGGCCAGTTGCATTAGTCATGGAAAATGCCAGGTTACAAGATTGGGTGGGGTCGGTGGTGGGATTAGATGGGATGGTCTTCGGAGGATCAGTGTGGAGTTGATGAGCCAAATGGCCTGCTTCCACACTGCAGCGATTCTATGATTAACACCTTCGTTGCAGAAATCAGTTGAGGGAACAATCTTTGAGTTCATTCCCACTTCCTTTCCCCGGTGAGGAGATTAAATCTGTGTGCACTACTCCAGATGTGATCTCACTAAGACCCTGTACAGCAGCAGGAACACTTTACCACCCTGCTGTAAAGTTCCCACCCAGGTTAGAGCAGTCTCAGCTGTCTGGGGAATACACAGCTTTGCTAAAAGATCATTGTCCTTCTCTACTCCACCAGCATAACGGGAGATCTGGAGACAATATCAGAATGACGCTTGAGAAGAACGGGGAAGATGTGGTGAGATAATAACCATGTTGAGCTATGCCTCGCCAAACATCTTGTCTGAATCTACCATTAACCTCGCCCCAGAGCCTACGTCACTCAGATTCCACAGATTCTGTTGAGGTGGATCTTAGAAACAGCAAAGAGAAGCAAACATTCATGAGAGTTACGTATCAAAGTGAACGCTGCAATACAATTGTTGGGTATGCTATAAAACAGGAAAATAGACATACAGGTTTGTGAGTAATAATGGACAGCTTCAAGTTACATCTCACCAGTGTTTACCCAAGTGAATGTTAATGCTGGGAAAACGGATATCATGAGCATGTCTGAGATGGGTTGCTTTAGTAGTCAATTGAGCACCGAGCTGCTGATCAGGCAATTTTGGAGTTGGTGTGTGATCAGAAGAGCAAATCGAAGACTTTGCTGTAGACGAGCTTTGGGGAATAGTGATCTTAATATATTGAATTTTACATGACGGCTGAATACAAGCAGTTTTTTTTTTATATTACGGGCACATACCTGAGTCGTGCAAGTCACTAGGATACGAGAATAAACTTGGCTTTAGTGAATTTGAAATGTACATGAACGTGACTTAATGAAAGACAGGAAATGTCTGCTTTTTACAGAAACATTGTAAGGTCTACAATGTACATATATACCTCCAAGGCATAAATCGCAAAAGTGAAAGGTGACTCAATGATGGTGAACAAAAGAAGTTAAGAATTGCCTTAGATCGATGGAAGTGCGTTAGAGAAGGGTCATCTATTGTGGATTCATTGAAATTTTGGCTGCAACCAAAGGGGGCTGATAAACTGATAAGTAAATTATAAAGAGAGCAGCAATGCAAACTAACCAGAAACAAAAAGACTGACGAAAAACCTCTGACTATTTGAAAGGAAAATAAAAGCAAGGTCAAATGTGGAAGAGTGAATATGTGGGCAGGATAATTTATTGTGGAGAACAGAAAAATGATCGGGAAACTAACCAGTTGCTTTATATATGTCTTCATGGAGGAAGGTCCAGAAAATCTCCTGGGAATACCAAGTGACCATGGGACTTGTGTAACTAAAGACTAACATAATTCATATCAGTGACAAGGTACAGTTTGAAAAC
>NW_025170816.1:0-1787 GCF_004010195.1 Chiloscyllium plagiosum | reverse complement strand
GATGAAAGCTTGTACAGATAGTTAGATGGAAAGAAGTGGGAGATTGCTTGGAACTTAAACACTCTCCTGGGCATCGATCTGTTGGGCTGAATGGCCCATTTTTGACATGTATGTTCTTATGTAATTTTTTAATGTTTTATTTTCAGTATTGTTCAACAATCAAGGTGAAAGAATCAATCTCATTTAGCTTATGATTTTGTTCTGTGCAATCCTTTTAAACAGGTTCTCTTGTTCTGGTCCTTGACAACGTTTACCTCACCAAAATATGGACCTGTTGAATACCCTGTCTGGGCAATAGCAGTGGGCTGGTGTATGACCATCGTCTGTATAATGTGGATCCCCATTGTGGCCGTCGTGAGAGTTGTCCAAGCTGAGGGCTCCACCTTGTGGCAGGTAAGGAAACATGTTGATAAATTTCAGTGAGGATACAGAGATATTTCCTCATGTGGGGCAATCTAATGAGGGTTCATAGTTTCAGGATAAGGAGTAGATGATTTACAACAGAGATGAGGAGAAATTACTTTTGTTAAAGAGTCATAAATCTGTGGAATTCAGTGAGTGGTGGATGCTGAGGTATTGAGTATTAAAGTTGATGGGGAGTGGGCAGGAAAGTGGAGTTGAGACAGAGATGAGATCAGCCATGATCATATTAAATGATGGAGCAGGCTTCAGGAGCTGAATAATCCATTCCTGGTTCTTCTGTTCTTATGGATTAGTCTCCCAATTTACACTGCTCCTTCAGCAAGTCAGCAGAAAATTTGAGAAAATAAATAAACAACTATTTATGTTGTTACGCTTTTGTGTGCTGAATCTATATTCATTCCATTATTTAAATATTGTCAATGCATGCAAATTGAGCGGGATAATATTGTAATGGGCTGAAAACAAGCAAGGTGTGACCAACCCACGTTGTTGCTTTCATTCAGGTAACACAAGACCTTCATACTGCCTGCAAATTTAAATGAGTTATTTATTTCTGGGGTTGGAGGAATACGTCAGTTAGATTGATTAGACAACCAGAGCATGGCACAGAATGAAACCAATAGCACAGGCTCAATCAAATTTGTACCCATTCTGATTATTCATGGAGATCCTGCCTCCTGACCTTATGCCATGTTTGTGGTGTAGTTATCCTTAAGCTGGAAACAATTGTCCTTCACTGTTGGGGAGAAGTGCCTATGGTCTTGTTTTCTCATACTGTACACTGTACCCACCAAAGTCAAGCATGAAGTTGAATGGCTGTACATCTCACCAAGGCGAGCACCCGGAGCAGGATAGCTGCCTCCTTTTTTGTATCTGAGTTTAGCCCAGCATTGAGATACACATATATTCGTGGCAAAGTTTAACCCTTGGTTCCTCATCATGTCCAGAAGCATTTCTTATATTTTCTATTGTGTTAAAGTATGCAAAATATTTGTTTAAGCTCTTTGAGGTTTCCTCATGGCCCATTGTAACACTTGTCTCTGTCTGTAATGCAAAAGTGAATACGGCAGATGCTGGAGATCAGAGTCAAAAATAGAGTGGTGCTGGAAAAGCACAGCAAGGCAGGGAGCATCTGAGGAGCAGGAAAATCGACGTTTCGGGTAAAAGCTCTTCATCAGGCATCTCCTCATCTTCTTGATGAAGGGCTTTTGCCCGAACCACCGATTTTCCTGCTCCTCAGATGCTGCCTGACCTGCTGTGCTTTTCCAGCACCAATCTAATCTAGACTCTGTCCATAATGTGCCCATGTTAACTTTCAACAATTATTCCTATTTGTCATATCCAGAGAAAAACTTCAGTCATTT
>NW_025170815.1:0-1787 GCF_004010195.1 Chiloscyllium plagiosum | reverse complement strand
AAGCTCCCTCTACACTGTCCCCCCATCCTAGGGGCAGGGACAGCACAGGGTTAGATACAGAGTAAAGCTCCCTCTACACTGTCCCCCCATCCCAGGGACAGCACGGTGTTAGATACAGAGTAAAGCTTCCTCTACACTGTCTCCCCCATCCCAGGGACAGGGACAGCACAGGGTTAGATACAGAGTAAAGCTCCCTCTACACTGCCCCCCCATCCCAGGGACAGCACGGTGTTAGATACAGAGTAAAGCTCCCTCTACACTGTCCCCCCTCATCCCAGATACAGGGACAGCACGTCTTAGATACAGAGTAAAGCTCCCTCTACACTGTCTCCCCCCATCCCAGGGACAGCACGGGGTTAGATACAGAGTAAAGCTCCCTCTACACTGTCCCCCTCAACCCAGGGTCAGGGACAGCATGGGGTTAGATACAGTGTAAAGCTCCCTCTACACTGTCCCCCCATCCTAGGGACAGGGACAGCACAGGGTTAGATACAGAGTAAAGCTCCCTCTACACTGTCCCCCCATCCCAGGGACAGCACGGTGTTAGATACAGAGTAAAGCTTTCTCTACACTGTCTCCCCCATCCCAGGGACAGGGACAGCACAGGGTTAGGTACAGAGTAAAGCTCCCTCTACACTGTCCCCCCATCAAACACACACAGGGACAGGGACAGCACGGGGTTAGATACAGAGTAAAGCTCCCTCTACACTGTCCCCCCATCCCAGGGACAGCACGGGGTTAGATACAGAGTAAAGCTCCCTCTACACTGTCCCCCTCCCCATCCCAGGGACAGGGACAGTACGGGGTTAGATACAGAGTAAAGCTCCTTCTGTCTCTCTGCTCTCTACCTATCCCTCAGTCTGGTTAATCCACCGACTCCCCTCCCACACAGAGGGAGAGAGAGGGACAGAGACAGACAGAGAGAGAGAGTAAGAGGGACAGATAAAGAGACAGAGAGAGGGAGAGACGGACAGAGTGTAGTCTGCTCACTGTCTCAGCTGAAAATGTGTTCCGTGTCTGTGACAACATGAGCCGATATAAAACCCAGTGCCAGGCTCCCGTATCCCAGTCTGGGAGACTGCTGACAGAGAGAGAGAGAGGGAGGGAGGGAGGGACAGAGAGAGGGAGGGGCAGAGAGGGACAGACAATGAGAGGGAGAGAAAGGGAAGGAAAGTGACAGAGAGAGAGAGCGCAAGACAGAGCGAGACAGAGAGAGAGAGAGAGAGAGACAGAGAGAGGACAAGGGGCAGTGAGTCTCTCTGAAGTTTTATTCTCCAGTACTGACACATCACCTCCACCACCCTGACCATCAGCAGACAGAAGGTAAGGAGGGAGCAGATGTTAGTGTGTGTGAGTGTGTGTGTTTGTGTTTGAGAGAGTGTGTGGGAGAGTGAGAGCGTTTGAGAGAGTGTGTGTGTGTGTGAGACAGTGTGTATGTGTCTGTGTGTGTGTCTGTATCTGTATGTGTACGTGTGTCTGAGTGTGTGTGTATCTGAGTGTGTGTATGAATGTGTGAGTGTGTCTGTGTGTGAGAAAGTGTGTGAGTGTGTCTGTGTGTGTGGGTGTGTATGTGAGTGTGTATGTAAGTGTGTGTATGTGTGTGTGAGACAGTATGCATGTGTCTGTGTGTGTGAAAGAGTGTGTGAGTCTGTATCTGTGTCTCTCACGCACACACACACTCACACTTTCAGACACACACACTCACACACTTTCAGACACACAGTCACTCACTCACTCACGCACACACTCTCTCACACACACTCTCTTTCTCACACACACACTTAGAT
>NW_025170814.1:0-1787 GCF_004010195.1 Chiloscyllium plagiosum | reverse complement strand
TTCCTGAGTCTTAAATGTGGCTGGAGCATTATTGATTCATATGAAATACTCTAACTTTTTTTTTATCATATCCGGTATCTTTATCAGATAGATTAACTGACTCAACATTTTTTTTAATTTGAAAGGGGACACTAAACCTGGCTTTGAAGAGATTTCCTACCACTAGTGGCAATGCTAATACATCATTCCCACGGGAAATCGTCAAGGTTTCAGAGGTTTTATCAGCCACCTGCATCACTCTATACTCTGCCCTCTTCAGGTGCTGTTTAGCTAACTCACCTACTCCATCTAATTTCTCCCTCACCTCAAATATATAATCCAAGTATGAGATCTTCGACATCGGTCCTGTCAGTTTATATTTAATTAATTTCAAAGGATCTCTCCCTTCATGTACGAATGTTAAGTCAAAGGAAGGGAAGTGAGTAGATTTATTTGGGGCATCTCCAATGGCAAACAATATAATGAGACGCCTTTATTCCAATTATTCGGGTAATTCTGACAGTACGCCGTTAATATTTCCTTCAGCATCTCATGCCAACTTTCCAAGACTCCCTGGGATTCGGTATGGGATGCACTTGATTTAAACTGCTGTATGCCGAAGCTATCCATCACGTCTTAAACAGCTGAGCGGTAAAATGAGATTCTTGGTCTGACTGAACCACACTGCGTAGCCCACAGTGAGTAAAGACAGCTACCAACTCCGCTTCCTCCCTTTTTGCCTTAACATCCCATAATATAATTATCCCTGGAAATCGGGTAGACACATCCATTATGATCAGCAGATATTGGTTTCCACTTCTATTTTAGAAAGGGGAGCTACACAATTAATCATAACACACGTGAAAGTTTCTTCGAATACACGAATTGACAACAAAGCTGCTGGTTTTAATACTGCCTGCAACTTACCAACCATTTGGCATGGATGTCCTTGTCCATTCCAGCCACAAGAAATGCTTTAGCCTGAGTCTTGCGTGCATCAACTCCTTTGGCTTTTTCTTTCGGTTTTCCTTCCTGTTGTAACTTATGACAGTGGGATCTTGTTACTAAATAGTCTGGAAAAATCTCTGGGTATTTTTCTTTTAATTCCCCAGTTCCCTGGTCTTACTTTGGCTTCTCCACCACAAGGAGTGCCTCTCCCACCTTGGATCCTGCTAAATCATTCCCAAGACCAAACTGTATTCCTGGAACTGACAATCTGTCACTCACTCTCACTGTTGCTTCCCCAACCTTGATTTGTAATTCCAACCTAATGTTACATAAGGGAATGTTTAGTTTCTATCCCCATTTCACAAATTATCACGCTGTTGAGTAACATGTCAGAAAGAATGAAAATACTTCTTCTCTTACTATTAGAGGCCAAGGGACAGTGAGGACTGGAGATGCTGGAGATCAGTGTTGAAAAGTGTGGGTTTGGAAAAGCACAGCAGGCCGGCAGCATCCGAGGGGCAGGAGAGTTGACGTTTTAGGCATAAGTCCTTCATCAGGAAAATGAGAGGTAAAGGAGGGGAAAGGGGCTGAGAATTAAATAGGAGGGTGGGGGTGGAGCTGGGTGGAAGGTAGCCTGGAAGGCGAAGGTTGATGCAGGTGGGGTCTGATGGTGATAGGTTGAAGAGGAGGGTGAAGTACTGGAACCCTCAAACTATACAGCATCAACGTTGACTTCACCAATTTCCAAATCGCCCCTCCCCAACCTCATCCCAGTATGCAACCGTTTAACTTAGCACTGTCCTCTTGAACTGTTCTAACTGTCCATCTTCCTTCCCACTTATCCACTCCACCTTCCCCTC
>NW_025170813.1:0-1787 GCF_004010195.1 Chiloscyllium plagiosum | reverse complement strand
GGACAGTCTGAAATGGAGGAAAAGTATTTTTTTATACACTGTTTAATCAGTGTGTGTTCAGATAAGGAAGATTGTTCATATGTGTACAACACATTCTGAATGAACAACTGAGACACAGTTAAAGAAAAATGATGCACACGATGTATAAAATTTATAAAGCATTAAAACATTATTTGATCCTCATCTGAAGTGATACCTTCCCTTTCTCTCAACGTTCCCCCTTTTCTGGGATTCCCAACTCTAGTCTCGCAATCTTATCAGGATGTGTGTTATAAATTCTTGCTTCTGGTTTCCCAACTTATTTCAGTTAATCCTCTTTCTACCAGGAATTAAATATATTGGCCTGCTGGGTTCTTTCCATAGCTCGTCTCTGACATATTGTTGGAGAGAAAAGTTATGGCATCAGACCCAGCTTTGAACATATTGCTCTGTTGTACGTGCACTGTGAAAAGGACCATAGCACACATGAATTGCCAAAATGTTGAGGGAAGTATATCTACTTCTTTCGGTAATATAGTTTTCTCATTTTCCACATTTCCATGTCTATATCCTCTCTCTCTCTCATTCTCCCTTTGTATCTAGTTAAGAAATCCAACAGTAAAATTCTTCGTGGCCCATTTCTCGAAACTCCTTCTTTCAGTTTATACGCAATGCTTTCTTCAAGATGTAATGTGGTTATAATTAAGCAATGTAATTACAAAGACATGTGGGAGGAGCTGGCCAGAGTTAATTGGAAGGGGAACTGAGTAGGAAAGACCATGCAGCAGCAATAGCAGATGTTTCTGGGGATAATTCGGAAGATAATACCAGAAATGCAACCCCAAGCAGATGAAACATACTCATGGGAGGACAAGGCAGCCATGAGTTACAAGGCATCAAACCAAAAGAGAAAACATACAATGGGGTGAAGATGATTGGGAATTCAGAGAATTCATTGCCTCTGAAACTACATAAGGCTGGCATCACTGACACAACAGAGCTCTTAGTCATGGTCAGGGAGAGAAACAGAAGAAACATGTTCACTTTAAACATAGTAGATGGTATTTCTCAAGGAAAAAGATTCAGGTGAATTAAACAATTGAATTAAGATCAGTTAAATGCTTTTGCGGAGTGTGTCAGATTGGAAGCAAGACCCGGGGAGACAGACCCTCAGCAGAATGAGAGTTTGAAAATAGAAGCATTTCCACATCAGAAACCAGGTCACTGAGTGCAGGGCTGATGGGTGAATGAGTCTCAGTGAGACTTGGGGAACAGACAGCAGAATTGCATTGCAGATAATGCAGCTCGAAACTGCGTATTCATGTAGTGCTGTGGACCACAGCAGTAGGAGAAGCAGAACAGCATTCAACCACAACCTGTAACTTTTGCCAGGATGACACCTTAGTCTGTCATTACCATCAACACCATCTATGGCTCAGTGACGAGTGTGGGTGAACATGTCAGAGTCAGAATCACATGAACCTTAACCTGATGCTAACTCATTAAAGCTACCGGACTTGACCAACAGATCTGAACGAAGCTCTGCAGGCCTGTCATATTCAGTCATAAATGGTGATGGACGATTAAACAAATGACTGGAGGAGAGGGCTCCACAAACATCCACATCCTAAATAATGGAACAGACCTGCACATCAGTGTAAAAGAGAAGGATGTTTTCTCTGCACCATCCTCTGCCAGAAGTGTTGAGTCGATTATACACCTCACCCTCATCATGATGCCCACAAAATCACAGATGATTGTCTTCAACTAATTCAATTTGCTGCATGTGAGAGGAAGAAAAAGCTGAA